>NC_057796.1:413164161-413189264 GCF_018294505.1 Triticum aestivum
GCTGGCGCCCCCCTGCCTGTCGATTTGGGCGCTCGCCCAGTCGGGCGCCGACGCCCGACGCCCGGCTCCGCCCAGCGCCCATGCGCCTGCTTACCCGTGCGCCCGTTAGGCCCCTGGAGCCTATGACACATGGGCCCCGCCCAGAGAACGTTTTAATAAAAAATGATGATTTAATTTTTTAATAAAAATAAATAAATATAATTAATTAACTTAATTAATCCTGTTAATATTAACTAATTAAGATTAATTAACCTAATAACTAATTAACCTAATTAACTACTGTTAATTAGCTAACAGCCCCTGACAGGTGGGACCCACCTGTCAGGTTGACCAGGTCAACGGTCAACGCTGACTGCTGACGTCATGCTGATGCATTAATTAAATTTCGAATAAATTAATTTATTAAATTCTAAAAATGATTTAAATCTTTAAAATTTAATATAAAATAAACCGTAGCTCGGATGGAAAAACTTTATACATGAAAGTTGCTCAGAACGACGAGACGAATCCGGATATGCAGCCCGTTCGTTCACCACATGTCCCTAGCATAGTGAACCTGCAACATTTCACCTTCGGTCCATCTGTCCGAAAACGCGAAACATCGGGAATACTTTCCCGGATGTTCCCCCCTTCGCCGGTACCACCTACTGCCGCGTTAGGGCACACCTAGCACCGCTCATTGTCATGTCACGCATCGTCATGCTTTTGTTTGCATTGTATTTACTGTTTGTTCCCCCTCTTCTCTCGGTAGACTACGAGACCGACGCTGCTGCTGTCCAGTTCGACTACGGAGTTGACGACCCCTCCTACTTGCCAGAGCAACCAGGCAAGCCCCCCCTTGATCACCAGATATCGCCTATTCTTCTCTATACTACTTGCATTAGAGTAGTGTAGCATGTTACTGCTTTCCGTAATCCTATCCTGATGCATAGCCTGTCCTTGCTACTACTGTTGTTACCTTTACCTGCAATCCTACATGCTTAGTATAGGATGCTAGTTTTCCATCAGTGGCCCTACATTCTTGTCCGTCTGCTGTGTTATACTATCGGGCCGTGATCACTTGGGCGGTGATCACGGGTATATACTTATATACTCTATACATGACACCTGTGGTGACTAAAGTCGGGCCGGCTCATAGGAGTACCCGTAAGTGGATCTTTGTGGCGGAGCGACAGGGCAGGTTGAGACCACCTAGGCGAGAGGTGGGCCTGGCCCTGGACGGCGTCCGCGGTTACTTCAACATAACACGCTTAACGTGTTCTTAGTATTTGATCTGAGTCTGGCCATTTGGTCTATACGCACTAACCAGCTACGCGGGAACAGTTATGGGCACTCGACGTCGTGGTATCAGCCGAAGCTCTTCTTGACGTCAGCGACGGAGCGGCGCGCGCCGGATTGGACTGGAATGCCTGCTAGGCTAGGTCTGCTTCCGGCCGCCCTCGCAACGTGCAGGTGTGCAATGGGCGATGGGCCCAGACCCCTGTGCGCATAGGATTTAGACCGGCGTGTTGACCTCTCTGTTGAGCCTAGGTGGGGCTGCGATGTGTTGATCTTCCGAGGCCGGGCATGACCCAGAAAAGTGTGTCCGGCCAAATGGGATCGAGCGTGTTGGGTTATGTGGTGCACCCCATGCAGGGAAGTTTATCTATTCGAATAGCCGTGTCCCTCGGTAAAAGGACGACCCGGAGTTGTACCTTGACCTTATGACAACTAGAACCGGATACTTAATAAAAAACACCCTTCCAAGTGCCAGATACAACCCGGTGATCGCTCTCTAACAGGGCGACGAGGAGGGGATCGCCGGGTAGGTTTATGCTATGCGATGCTACTTGGAGGACTTCAATCTACTCTCTTCTACATGCTGCAAGATGGAGATGGCCAGAAGCGTAGTCTTCGACAGGATTAGCTATCCCCCTCTTATTCTGGCATTCTGCAGTTCAGTCCACTGATATGCCCCTTTACACATATACCCATGCATATGTAGTGTAGCTCCTTGCTTGCGAGTACTTTGGATGAGTACTCACGGTTGCTTTCCTTTCTCTTTTCCCACTTTCCTTTCTACCTGATTGTCGCCACCAGAGGCTGGAGTCCAGGAACCAGACGCCACCGTCGACGACGACTCCTACGATACTGGAGGTGCCTACTACTACGTGCAGGCCGCTGACGACGACAAGGAGTAGTTAGGAGGATCCCAGGCAGGAGGCCTGCGCCTCTTTCGATCTGTATCCCAGTTTGTGCTAGCCTTCTTAAGACAAACTTGTTTAACTTATGTCTGTACTCAGATATTGTTGCTTCCGCTGATTCGTCTATGATCGAGCACTTGTATTCGAGCCCTCGAGGCCCCTGGCTTGTATTATGATGCTTGTATGACTTATTTATGTTGTAGAGCTGTGTTGTGATATCTTCCCGTGAGTCCCTGATCTTGATCGTACACATTTGCGTGCATGATTAGTGTACGGTCAAATCGGGGGCGTCACAACACAGTCCGGCGTTGGTGCTTGGCTGCAAAGGATACCTCAAATGCAGTCCGGCGTTGGGGCTCGGATGCAAGAGGACACCGCCGCCCGGGAACAACTTCAAACCTGAGGTGTGGCATAAAAATAACAAGGCATTGTTAAAGGCCGGAAACTTAAAGGGGCTCCTCGGATACCCGACGTGTAAACTCGTCAAATGCATTTCGGCGATCCTGAAGATCGAAGATGAGAAGATTTGTTGAACCAGTTTTCAAGACCGACAACCGAAGATGAAGAATAGTTCGGAAGAATCGAGGAGCGTCCCCAACTTGAAGACCCATTCAAGGGCCTACTGACGGTGTCCTAGACTAGGGGGTACTCATCACGTCGTCTCCCGATCAGTTGTATTGGGCCGAGGACCCCCATGGCCGTATACTCATGGGCCAGTTTGGACAGCTGCTGCATACAAGGAAGATTCCACAAGACTTGGTGATCAAGACAAGGACTCCTCCCCACCGGCGTATTCGGCTAGGACTCTTGTTATCCTAGGCCTCTGGTGCATTATATAAACCGAGGCCAGGCTAGTCGATAGATCATAAACAACAATCATAATCATAGGCTAGCTTCTAGGGTTTAGCCTCTACGATCTCGTGGTTGATCAACTCTTGTAATACTCATATCATCAAGATCAATCAAGCAGGAAGTAGGGTATTACCTCCATCGAGAGGGCCCGAACCTGGGTAAACATTGTGTCCCCCGCCTCCTGTTACCATTAGCCTTAGACGCACAGTTCGGGACCCCCTACCCGAGATCCGCCGGTTTTGACACCGACATGCACCACTCCCTCCTTCCTCATGTAATACTACCATAGTGTTGACTATAAGGTTGGCTATAAAGATTACAACTTTTTCTCACTTTCTCTCTATCTATTTCCTCTCAAATGTTTTTACCTTTCTTTTTTAGACACAATTGTTTTTTATGCCTCTTTTTTAGAATTAGTTTTTCTTATACCTAGGAGCACGTGTAGAGACGGGCTCTTGCAGAGCCCACTCCTTGACTTTGTCAATGCCTCTCTCTCCTCCACATAAGCGGGCTTATAGGCTAGTATTTTACTGGTACTACTTGCTATGAATGCGGGCAGCTGGCGTCTGAGGGGGGAGGGCTTGGAAGCGGTCTGGACTCCCGCATGGCCCACCTCACATTATCACCATATATTTCTTGGAGTCCGTGCACGGAGGGCGGGTGATCTCTTCTCCCTCCCCCATCTCTCTCTTCTCAGCAGACGCCCGCCGAGCGATTAGATTTTGGCTATCGACGGTTTATTCAATTGCAGTCCCACATGTCAATGAAATTGCAAGACAACGCATGTCCCTTTTGGTGAGCTGCGTGCGAGCCGGACTGTCGGGGGTGCGACACGTACGAGTCGTAAGTGTGCCGCCTTTTCTTTTGAACTTGCAAAGCGAAACATTTTCGTGCAATCGATCAATAGAAATCCAGAACAAAATGACGAGGGCGGTGCGTTCCTGCGCGTTAGGCGGGTTTGTTTGAGTGATATGACGTGCTACAGTGCCGTCCACTTGCTCCATTTTTATGTAAGCAAGAGTTTATACTCTTACGTGGGAGGAGTGCGAAACACAGCGGATCTGATTTTGATCGAGGGATAACTATTCCCTGCCAAATAATGGAGCACTGTTAATCTCTAGCGCTGGCCCACAAATTTACACCGGCATCTGTCCGAAGACACTGATGGATGCCATCCAATGCTGCCCGCATACCTTTTGACAACTATATGGACTAACCGGACGAAATTCGTGCAAACAAAGGAAATTTCAAATTAACCGGATGAAATTCATTACATTTCGAAAACTTTTCCTACAAACTGGACGAAATTCATTACATATTTTGCACAAACCATACTAAAACCTACTGTAAACCTAATCTAAACGATAGCCGGCACCCGACCACCATGTCCGGCCATGAAGCCGAGAAAGCCGGCCATTGCCTTTGCCTCCTCCTCATCCGCCTCTATAACCTCCTCCTCCGGAGCACAAGGTTCTGAAGATTTCCGCCTCCACGTCGCTGTCAAGCGGCTAATCGGCCGCCGATGTTTATCCCACCAAGCTTGGCGTCGACCAGTGGAGGAGCGGTGGCCTTCCTGGGACCTGAGCGGCGGCGACCTACTGTGTACTACTCTTCCTCGCTGCCGGCTGCGCCCGCGCACGCGCGCCGGCTTCGTGGTAGTGGCGGCGGAGGGCGGCCGGGGGGGAGCCGGCGATCTCCTTCGTATGCTCCTGCGACAGTGCGTCCAAGAGAGCTTTGGAGCGCGCCCCGAGCGGAGCCGCCGATGTCCTTCGTCTGCTCTTGCGACAGTACGTCCAAGAGAGCTTTGGAGCGCCAGGAGGCCATGGTTGGGGTGGTGCCGACAGAAGGAAGGGACCGGAGGAGAATGAGTGTGGGTCTTTGGCTATGGCTGGGAGCTGGGGCTCAAGTTAATATAGCGGGCGAATGGCAATGAGCCGCGGCAGATGGATGGACGGCTGGCGCCGGAGTAGGTTCGTCGGGTGTGAATGCAGACGCTGCTTCAGTGACTTAACTGCAGGTGCGTTGGGTCACTGACATGTGGGCCCAACGGGCATCTGGCCCGCATGTCAGTGACACACCAACTGCACCTGCAGTTAAGTCCGGTGAATGTGGCATTGACGTTCTGGAGAGACGGTGACCATTTCAGGCGGGAAGCGCGCTAGCGATGGAAGGGGTTTCGGTAGGCCAGGGCGGTCAGATGCTGTAAGTGCATCTAGTGCCCCTTAGTGATTTTGGTGTATTGAAGACTTATAGGTTAAGGGACTAATGTGTTTATGAGTGTACACAGGTCTATAAGTCTATGAGGAGTTTGATATTTACAGAGAAAGTCGACCCCTAAAAATGAAATTCTTTCACTGAAGACTTTGGATTTCTGAAGACTTTCTGAAGACTTTGAAAGTGAAGAAATTGGTGTGACCTTGAAGACTTGGTATACATTTAAGGAACATGAAGCGTGAAGACTTTTGTTTTCGTAGTTTCATTTTCCCTTTCTTGAGTCATAGGAAACACCGTACTGTTAAAGGGGGTCGAGGAAATACTAAGGAAAAATTTCCATGTGATGCTCAACTCAAAATCCTACACCTACCAATCCCTTCGAGTGAAGCCATTGGAAGTCTCATACAGTTCAGTCATATTCTTCAGTGACAGAGACGAAGATCTTCTGGTCTCTGAGGAATTTGTTCTGACTGAGGAGTTAGGAATTCGCCAGTGCGGATTGCCTACACAGTGAGGAACATGATAGCCCTGAGGAATTTGATACTCAAATTTCTGACCGTTGCTGTGCTATGCGCCAGCTGTCCCAAAAACTACCCACCTAACGGTCATAACATTGAAGGGCATTTATGTCTTATCATGTCGGGCTGCTCCCTAGGCTATAAATAGCCGCCACCTACAACCACTAGCTGGTTGGCTGCTCCGAGAGAAACTGACACTTGTCATTTGAGAGCATCCCATCCTCCGAGGACTTTGAGCGAAAATCATCAAGTGAGGAAAACCCAAACCCAAACACCTACAAACCCAAAGTGATTGAGCATCACTGAAGAGATTGATCCTGCGTGGATCCGACGCTTGTTACCTTTGAAGACTGTGCTTCTTCCAGAAGGTTAGGCGCCATGGTCTAGAGCATCCAAGAGGAATTGTGGATCGCCGAGTGACCGAGTTTGTGAAGGTTCAGAAGTCACCTGAAGACTTACCACGAGTGATTGGGCGAGGTCTGTGTGACCTTAGCTCAAGGAGAATACGGTGAGGACTGTGTGTCTGGGACCGTGTGTCCTCGGCTTTAAATACCTAGCCGCTCCAACCAGATGTACAACAGAGACAGCAGTTGGAACTGGTCTACCAAATCATTGTCTTCACCAAGCCTACTGGTTCTATTTCCTCAACTATTTCATTTCCTCATAACTGTGTTGTGCACTTATTCATATCTGTGTTTGAAGACTTTGACTGAAGACTTTCTCAATTTCCTCAGTTCAATTTCTTCAGTCTCTTTGTCTTCATCCTGTGTTATCCTGTGTTTACGCTTTCTGTACTCTGTGCTTGTCTTCATTTCATCATGATGACCATGCTTGTGTTCTGCTATGCATACTTTTGAGTACTTATTCCGCTGCAAGTAGTTCTTCGCTAAGGAATTTCCTCACTGGCAAATTCCTCACTGAAGAATTCATAAAAATCGCCTATTCACCCCCCTCTAGTCGATATAACGCACTTTCAATTGGTATCAGAGCAAGGTACTCCCTTGTTCTGTGTGATTTTGGTTTAACCGCCTGGAGTTTTAGTTATGTCGACCGCAGGTATGATCAAGGTCTCTGCTGGGTATCCTACCTTTGATGGGACGGACTACCCCAACTGGAAGAATAAGATGTGAATGCATCTTGAGGCAATTGATAACGATCTCTAGTATGTTGTGGAAAATGGTATTTACTCTGTCTCACCCTCACTGAACGCTACCGATGTGAAGAGATTCAAGCAACTCGATTCAAGCGAAGGATATCATATGTGGCCATCTGAGCAAAGGACAGTATGGAAGAGTGAGTGCTTTGGAAACTGCTAAGCTTATCTGGGATAGGCTGTCCAAAGTGAATGAAGGAGTCTCAACTCAGCGTGACTCTCGAGTTGATGTTCTTCGCAATCTCTTCAACTGCTTCAAAAGACTCGACAATGAAAATGTTCAACAAACCTTCGATCGCCTCACTGACATCTCAAATGAGCTTCAAGCGCTCGGTGCCACTAACATCACCGACCATGAGGTGGTGAAGAAATTGTTGAGATCGCTTGATTCCTCATTTGATACTCTGGCATTGATGATACAAGAACGTGCTGATTACAAGTCACTTGATCCCGCTGATATCCTCGAAAGGCTAAATACTCATGAGTTCCAGCTTGCTGAAAAGAGAGACCTCTATGGTTCGAGCTATGGCAGATCACGTGCACTGAAGGCCAAGGCAGTTTCTGAGTCTGAAGATGAAGACTCTGGCAGCAACCTTGGTGATCCTGAAGAACTGAGCCAGGAACTAGCACTGCTCGTGAAGAAATTTCAGAAGTTCTCAAGACGTGGACGCTTTGGAAGATCCTCAAGGAGCAATGATTCCTCATCCAGTGACTACAAGAAGAGACTTTGTCACAAATGCAAGAAACCTGGACACTACATTCAAGATTGTCCTCAGTGGGAAAAGGAATCAAAGAAGAAGAAATACAAGGATTACAGTTCTGATGATGCGAATAAAAAGAAGAAATCCTCAAAATCTTCATCATCAAAATCCTCAAAGTCTTCACCTCACAAGAAGAGCAGCTCCAAGAAGGCTCGGGGCATTCATTGGCAAGGAAATGGACTCTGAAGCTAAATCTAAGGAACATGAGGAAGAGGAGGCATCTGAGGAGTCCGAGTCTGGAGTAGCAAGTCTAGCTCTGGCTACTGCATTCGTCAGCAAGTCTATCTTCAACTCTGAAGAAAATGGCTTCACCAACACGGCTGATGAAGGCAATGATGACTACGCTCCCACCTATCGCTTCATGGCAAAGGGTGCCAAGGTACTCAAATATACCTCCTCTGAATCTAGTGAGAATGAATCTAATGAAAACCTCAAGCCCAGCTACTCTAAACTTGCTAAGATTGCTGTAAAACAACAAAGGGCTTTTGAAAAGGTTCAAAACATGCTAGACAGAAGTGATGATATGTTGGGTGAAGAAATGGATCGCACTAAAACCTTGACTGAAAATCTCCAGAGACTTCAGACTAGGTTTGACAACCTTCAAGGTCATCATAACACTCTCTTATCTGATCATGAGAAGCTTTCTTATGAATTTCTTCAAAGAAAGCAAGATCTTGAGAAGCTAAGAGTGAGTTATGAAGATCTTCAGAAGGAGCGCGATTCATTACTTGCTCAATAAATCAGTGCTGCTCAGGAAGAATTTGTTCCTCCATGTTTGAAATGCATTGAACATGAATCTGTTAATTCTTCACCTGAATGTTCAAATGCTTCTAATGCTACAAATTCTTCAACTGTCTTTGCTATCACTAATTCCTCATCTGAGGACATTGCTAGTATCACTGACGATGCAGGGCTGAAGGAATTGTACATGACAGGCATGTATAAAAGCCTCAGAGGGCATCAGACTCTTTGTGATGTGCTTAAAAAGCAGATCCTCAACAGGAACCCTAGGAAAGAGGGTATTGCCTTTGAGAGGAAACTCAATGTTGATGGTACATATTGGAAGCCTGAGCAGTACCCCAAAACCTCATGGGTTGCTACAAAGGGACCTCCAGTTGATCCATCTAATTTATCTGGCTTTACATGTGAATCTTCTCATTCTTCTGATGAGTCATTTGACTCCAACTATAAACTGTTTAAAAATCAGAATGGTGAAGTATTTGCTAGATATGTTGGCACTAACTGCAGGAACGGTTCTCCTATGAAGAAAATCTGGGTTCCCAAAAGGTGCCTTGAAAGTCTTCAGGTGAATGTCCTCATGACACCACCTATGAAGAATAGGAACCCCAGATCAAATTCTTCATATGGACCAAATTCTTCATATGGATCCAAGTCCTCATACAGACCGAATTCCTCACGTGGATCATATTCCTCAAAAGGATCAAAGTCCTTATATGAACATCATCGTGCTAACAACTCTGTTTCGCAGGGAAGAGCTAAGGGCTATGAATATGAGCATTATTCTTCTAATCATTATGTTCATAAGTCCTCGAAGAATTTCTCTGCTTATTCATATGCTTATCCTAACTCCTCTTATGTGAAACAAAATGGATTGGCTTCTATGCCACCTTTTTCGTATGGAGCTCGCAGAGTGATGAACTCTTTGCCACCCCTTCAGATGTGGGTGGTGAAGAAAAAGAACTAATCTCTTCAACAGGGTCAGGTCTCCAGACGTGCGTGAACGTCTGAAGAATTTGCTGGAGACCTGAAAAATTGCCTCAAAGGACGCAGGCTAATCATGAAGAAATGAACTTTCATTTATCACGTCCTCATACTGTTTTTAACTGTTGCATTGCTTGATGAAATTGGTCTGATGAATTGTGATGTCATATTCTTCACTGATGAAGTATATGAAGTTCATAAGCTGCACTAATTCATCTGCAGGATGATCAACCCAAAGCCACTGAGTGGGTCCTCGATAGTGGATGTACAAATCACATGACTGGTGACAAGAATCTATTGATGGATGCTCCCTTATCACCATCGCATCTGAAGCATATCATTTTCGCTGACAAAGGCAAAAGTCAGGTATTGGGTCTAGGTAAGGTTGCGATCACAAAGGATCGACACATGGACAAAGTCATGCTTGTCGAGTCCTTAGGATATAACCTCATGTCTGTCTCAATGCTTTGTGATCTTGATATGGTTGTTGTCTTTGGTAGGTATCGTTGTGTTGTGGTTATGGAAGCTGAAAATTCCAAAGTCTTCAAAGGCTTTAGGAGAGGAGACTTGTATATTGTTGATTTCTCTACAGGACCGAAACCAGCCGTGTGCCTACTTGCAAAAGCTTCAGAAGGCTGGCTATGGCATCGATGACTTGGTCATGCAGGCATGAGGAATTTGCACACGCTTGGGAAGAAGAAGCATGTCATTGGCATTGAGAATGTCAAATTCCTCAAGGATCACTTGTGTGGAGCTTGTGAAGTTGGAAAGTTGACCAAGGCTAAGCATCCAGCAAAGAGTATCATGACCACTACTCGACCATTTGAATTGCTTCATATGGATCTCTTCGGTCCTAACCATTACTCAGCAGTCACAAATGACGCATCTCTCTATGGCTTTTTTATTGTTGATGATTACTCTCGATACACATGGGTACACATTGTTACTTACAAACATGAAGTGCAGGAAGTTTTCAAACGATTTTCCTCGAGGGCTTCAACCAACTTTGGTGTGAAGATCAAGCACATCAGAAGTGACAATGGAACTGAGTTCAAGAATTCTGGTCTTGATGACTATCTTGATGAACTTGGTATTACTCATGAGTTATCTTCTCCTTACACTCCTCAGCAGAATGGCGTCGTGGAGCGCAAGAACATAACTCTTGTTGAGATGGCTCGCACTATGCTTGATGAGTACAAGACGCCTCGTCACTTCTGGATCGAGGCAATTTATACTGCGTGCCACATCATCAACAGGGTATATCTTCACAAATTCTTCAAGAAGACTGCCTATGAACTCCTCACTGAAAAGAAACCCAATGTGAGTTATTTCAAAGTCTTCGGTGCTAAATGTTGGATTAGAGATCCTCATCACAATGCTAAATTTGCACCGAAAGCACATGAAGGTTTTATGCTTGGTTACGGAAAGGACTCGCACACCTACAGAGTCTGCAACAACGTTCTTCACAAGGTTGTTGAAACTGTAGATGTGTGGTTCGATGAAACTAATGGCTCGCAAAGAGAGCACCTACCCTCTGTGATAGATGAACCAGCACCTGAGGAAACTATCAAGTTCAAGGCTACTGAGGATGTCATTCCTACCGAAGAATCTGCTGAAGAATTCATTCCAGAATGTGAAGAACGTCGAGCTAATGCACCTGAAGAAAATGCTGAAGAAAATGGTGCTAAAGAAAATGCTGATCAAATTCCTCGACGACAACCTGCTCATCCTCGCGTTGCAAAAGAAGTGCAAGTTGAAAAGATCATCGATGACATTGAAGCACCAGGTCCTCTCACACGCTCAAAAGCTTCACATTTATCTAACTTTTGTGGGCACTATGCTTTTGTCTCTATCACAGAGCCCACTAAGGTAGATGAAGCATTTCTGGAGCCTGAGTGGATTCAGGCCATGCAAGAAGAATTACATCAATTCGAACTCAACAACGTCTGGGAACTGGTTAAACGTCCAGATCCTCGCAAGCACAATATCATTGGCACAAAGTGGATCTACCGCAACAAGCAAGATGAAAATGGCCTTGTGGTGAGGAATAAGGCATGACTTGTAGCTCAAGGCTACACACAGGTTGAAGGAATTGATTTCCATGAAACTTTTGCACCTGTTGCTAGACATGAAGCTATTCGCATATTACTTGCTTATGCTAACCATCATGATATCACTTTATATCAAATGGATGTGAAAAGTGCATTCCTCAATGGTAAGCTTGAGGAAGAAGTATATGTTGCTCAACCCCCAGGTTTTGAAGATCCAAAGCATCCTGACAAAGTCTTCAGACTCAATAAGGCCCTCTATGGCCTCAAGCAGGCCCCTCGGGCATGGTATGATACTTTGAAGGAATTCCTCATGAAGAAAGGCTTCAAACCCGGTTCACTCGACCCTACTCTTTTCACTAAATCTTATGATGGTGAATTGTTTGTGTGCCAAATATATGTTGATGATATTATCTTTGGCTGTACTGACCAACATTATAGTGATGAATTTGCCTATATGATGAGTGAATAATATCAAATGTCTATGATGGGAGAGTTGAAATTCTTCTTAGGTATTCAAATTCGTCAACAGCGCAATGGCATATTCATATCTCAGGAGAAATACCTCAAGGATGTACTGAGGAAATTTGGCATGCAAGATTGCAAAGGAGTCAAAATTCCGATGCCCACAAATGGCCATATGTGCACTCATGAAAATGGTATTGACTTCGATCAAAAGGTATACCGCTCCATGATTGGTTCTTTATTGTATTTATGTGCATCTAGGCCAAATATTATGCTTAGTGTTTGCATGTGTGCCCGATTTCAAGCTACACCGAAGGAATCACACCATAAGGCTGTGAAACATATTCTTCGATATCTAGCTCACACACCAACACTTGGATTATGGTACCCGAAGGGCTCAGCTTTTGATCTCATTGGATATTCTGACTCTGACTATGCTTGTGATCGTGTGGACCGCAAGTCAACATTTGGTACATGTCATTTCCTCAGACGATCTTTGGTCTGTTGGTCCTCGAAGAAACAGAACTGCGTATCACTGTCTACTGCTGAAGCTGAGTACATTGCTGCTGGTTCTTGCTGTGCTCAATTGCTGTGGATGAAGCAAACTCTCAAGGACTACGGCGTCAACGTGAAGAATGTGCCTCTCTTCTGCGACAATGAGAGTGCCATCAAGATTGCTCACAACCCAGTTCAGCACTTGAAGACAAAGCACATTCAGATTTGTCATCATTTTCTTTGCGATCATGTGTTGAAGGGCGACATTTCTATTGAGCATGTGAAGACTGAAGAACAGCTAGTCGATATCTTCACAAAGCCCTTGGATGAGAAGAGATTTAGCAAGTTGCGGTGTGAGCTAAATATCCTAGAATCTTCGAATGTTCTTTGAAAAGGACACTCATCCTAACACTTATGCAAAATTGATGACTTAGATGTGCAACACATGAAGAAACGTTTTTCTTCAATCAATGAAGAATAACACTCTAAGTGTGAAGAAATTAATGAAGAATTTGATTCTCAGAGCCCTACGACAATTGTACGCGGTGTCTGAAATCATCATTCTTATACGGTGGGTCACGCCACCACAAAAGTTGAAAATCTTCAAATTTGAGTTTTTTTTTTGTTTTTGAAATTCCTCAGTTGTTCATGTTCTTCAACTTTGCATTGTCTTCACCTTCTCCGTCGTTTTTCTTCATTGGCTATATATATATATATATATATATATCTTCAAGTTGCTTTTTTTGCTAAGTGAATGTGATCGGACCCTTCCCCCTCTATGCTAAACTCAACCCAATCTATTCACAAATTCTTCATGTGCGTTCTATTTGAAACTCGTTCAAAATCTTCACTGTGTCCTTATCAGCTGAAGAATTTGCGAACGGAACGTTAAAACTTATCTTATCCAAATTTTCTACTTTGCCGCTCAAACCGTTCCGCATCCCACGAAATACTTATCTATTCACCCACGATCTCCACTTCTCAGTACGTGGGTGACACATGTCAAGCGAATGAGAAGGGTCAGGGGCACGTTCGTCCAAAATCTTCGGGCGAACAGTTTTTCACCGTGGCTATATACCCCTCTCCCCTTCCTCACTTCCTTTACTCCGCTCGACCTCTCTCCAGCTAGAGCTTCTCAAACCCTAGCGCCGCCGCTACTTCATCATCGCCGGTGAGGAAGAGCTTCACTGCCTCGACCTCGTCGCCACCGTACTCGCGCCGACCGCGGAAATCTTCACTCCACCGCCGCCGTAGCCATCTTCCTCTGCCGAGTTAGGGCGCGTAAGATCTGCACAGACGAACTTCTCATCTCTACCTCACAGTTCGTCGTGTTCTTCATTCAGGGTAATTAAAATTTACTTTTACTTCCCTCCTTGATTCAAATGATTTCTACAAAATCTTCAAAGGTGTTTATTCTTCAAATTCTTCACACACTAAACTCCTCACATGTCATCTGTTCTTGATTCGTTTCTCTAAGCAATAATTTTTCTTCAAGATTCCTCAATTGTGTGGATCTTCGATCTATACAAGTCTGGAACCTAAGACAAAGAACGCTTAGTGAAATTCTTCAAGAATCATCTGGTCAAATTCCTCAAACTTGTTCTTTTTGAAAAATCTTCTGAGAACGCATATGACCTCTTCAACTTCCTCGCAACTATACTCTGTTCACAGGTACTCATGTCCGCTGCTGAATCACTAGGTTCTCATCAACTTAACTCATTTGCAGCGTTCCTCAAAGAAAGGTTGCATACTTCTTCAGAGAATTCAATTGTTCAAATTCCTCATCTGAAGAAAATGGCTGATGGAAAGAAGCCACAGAAAGGAGGAAAGAGGCCTAAGATCAACAATGCATTTGAAATCCCTGAGGACATCTATGCTGGGTACTGCACACCCCCTGAGGAAGATAAAAATCAGCGCAAGGTGCGCATTCAGAAGATAGAGAGGAGATGGGCAAGAGAGTGGAGGGAGTACAGATATGTGACTCCCAAGTACATGAAGAAATTCGCACTCAATCCTCCATGCTCAAGACCTCCGTTGGCACCTGGCCAAGAAGCTGATCTCACCAGCCTCAAGCATGGTGAAGATTATCCTGATGAATGGGCCAAGCTGGCTAAACAAGCTTGAGAAGCAGTGAGGAAATTCAATGAAGACTCTGCTGCTGCTGCTGCCGCTGAGGTCTCTGTCAAGCCAAAGAAATCCATGGCAAAGAAGCCTGCGCGTAAGCCAAGTGCTTCACCGTCAATGTCCTCATGACCAATTCCTCACGCTGCTCCTGCTCCTCCAAAGTCCTCAGCTGCTCCGACCAAATCCTCAGCACCTGTGCATCTTGCCACGTGCCAAAGGACTACAGGCATCTCTATTGTCTCAGGAGCTTCAGCTAGTTCCTCGGCTGCACCAAATTCTTCAACAGGACCCTCTCTGCTGAAGACAAAGACCACTGCTGGACGAGGCTCTCGCCCAAGTCCTCACAAGAAGCAGGTCGCCTTCCAAGTGCCGTCTGAACAAGACGAAGCTGATGATGAAGAACTTGCTGAAATCATCACAGATAGGCAAGTCAGGGCCGCTAGAGCCAAGGGCACAAATGTGCCTCTGCTTTTGGATCCAAAGTTGATCCTCGATTACATTGATCTCTGGCACAAGGACCCAAACACTCCTATGCCTGACTTCAAGCTGACTCCTGGCCAAAGTCATATGCTGACTGCCTTCATCCAAGAAGAGAAATGGAAATTTGAGAAGGCCAGGCAGCTCAAGAAAGCGCAGTACAGGAAGGAGAAATTCCTGAAGAACAACGTTGTCTCTATGACAACTGATGAACTTGTGAAGATCCAGTCTAAAATCAAAGTCCTCAGCGATGATTTCAATGCTTACTATGTTGATTGGAATGGAGCCAAGGTCAGGTTTGTTAAACTGACTGAGAAGTTCACCTCCAATGTTGCAGCCCCATTACAACAAGAAATTCCTCAGGCTGAAGCATCTGCTCAGCCAACTGAAGAACATGCCAGCACCGCTGATGACATTCAGGCTGCTGAAGAAATTGCCAGGGCATCCACTAGTGGTGCGCCTGAAGAAAATGAAGAGGTCAGGGCAATTGCATCAGTTGTGCCTGATGAAAATCAACCACATTCCTCTGCTCCTCCTGCGCCTACCCCAACTCCAATTCTTCCATCTGCATCAGATGTGAAATAGACCAAGGCTGCAGAGCATGCATCAGTGAAGAAAAGGAAAGCATCAGCTCCTTCAGATTCTTCAGCACCAAAGAAGATGAAGAAATTGACAAGCTCATTTGCTAATCCAATTAATGTTGTTCCTGTTTCCTCCATGCCATCAAAGGAAATCATCCCTTTTGATGAAGAATAAGTGATCCCTAGCGGATCTGATGAAGAAAATCCTTCTGCTGCTTCGTCAGACCAGATGGATGAAGAAATTGAAGTGGATAAAATCCCTTCAACCCCCACAGTTTCCTCGCCTATGCCTCAGTTTACTACTGAAGAGGTCGGCATTGAAGAAATAGAAGATGAAGACGTGGACATTGGCTGTACCACACCAGTGATGAATGATGACTTTTGGGAAAGTCAGCACCCCAACTCTCCACTCTTCACACCATTGCAACAAATTCCTCAGTCGCCAGCAACTACAGTTCAATTGGGATCTGATGAAGCTCATGAAGAAATTCCAGCCACTAGTGCTGAAGAAAATGAAAATGAAGAATTGAAGACCCAGGCTGCCACTGAAGAGGAACCAGAAATTCATCAGCCTGAAGAACCTGAGATTGCGATTCCTGAGGTTGTAATGCAACTGACTGATACTCCTCTGCCCAAGCCAAAGGATCCATTCTCAAGGAAGCAAAAATTCAAGGCTAATGATTTCTTCGGCGAGCACGTATTCTTCACTGATTACTGTTGGAAATATGCCCTAGAGGCAATAATAAATGGTTATTATTATATTTCTTTGTTCATGATAATTGTCTATTGTTCATGCTATAATTGTGTTATCCGGAAATCGCAATACATGTGTGAATACATAGACCACAACGTGTCCCTAGTAAGCCTCTAGTTGACTAGCTCGTTGATCAACAGATAGTCATGGTTTCCTGACTATGGACATTGGATGTCATTGATAAAGTGACTTGCCGGTAACGAGATTGAACAAGGTATTGGGATACCCACGATCGAATCTCGGGCAAGTAACGTACCGATTGACAAAGGGAATTGTATACGGGATTGATTGAATCCTCGACATCGTGGCTCATCCGATGAGATCATCGTGGAACATGTGGGAGCCAACATGGGTATCCAGATCCCGCTGTTGGTTATTGACCGGAGAGGCGTCTCGGTCATGTCTGCATGTCTCCCGAACCCGTAGGGTCTACACAGTTAAGGTTCGGTGACGCTAGGGTTGTAGAGATATTAGTATGCGGAAACCCGAAAGTTGTTCGGAGTCCCGGATGAGATCCCGAACGTCAGGAGGCGTTCCGGAATGGTCCGGAGGTGAAGAATTATATATAGGAAGTCAAGTTTCGGTCACCGGGAAAGTTTCGGGGGTCACCAGTATTGTACTGGGACCACCGGAAGGGTCCCGGGGATCCACCGGGTGGGGCCACCTATCCCGGAGGGCCCCATGGGCTGAAGTGGGAAGGGAACCAGCCCTTAGTGGGCTGGGGCGCCCCCCTTTGGGCCTCTCCCTGCGCCTAGGGTTGGAAACCCTGGGGGTGGGGGGCGCCCCACTTGCCTTGGGGGGCAAGCTTCCCCCTTGGCCGCCACCCCCCTTGTAGATAGGATCTAGGGCCGGCGCCCCCCTCCCAGGGGGCCTATATATATTGGGGGGAGGGAGGGCAGCAGCACGACAGCCCCTAGCGCCTCCCTCTCCCCCTGCAACACCTCTCCCTCTCGCAGAAGCTTGGCGAAGCCCTGCCGAGATCCCGCTACATCCACCACCACGTCGTCGTGCTGCTGGATCTCCATCAACCTCTCCTCCCCCCTTGCTGGATCAAGAAGGAGGAGACGTCGCTGCTCCGTACGTGTGTTGAACGCGGAGGTGCGGTCCGTTCGGCACTCGGTCATCGGTGATTTGGATCACGGCGAGTACGACTCCATCAACCCCGTTCATTAGAACGCTTCCGCTCGCGATCTACAAGGGTATGTAGATGCACTCCTTTCCCCTCGTTGCTAGTATACTCCATAGATGGATCTTGGTGATGCGTAGGAAATTTTAAAATTCTGCTACGATCCCCAACAGTGGCATAATGAGCCAGGCCTATGCGTAGTTACTATGCACGAGTAGAACACAAAGCAGTTGTGGGCGTAGATGTTGCCAATTCTTCTTGCCGCTACTAGTCTTATCTTGTTTCGGCGGCATTGTGGGATGAAGCGGCCCGGACCGACCTTACACGTACGCTTATGTGAGACAGGTTCCAACGACTGACATGCACTAGTTGCATAAGGTGGCTAGCGGGTGTCTGTCTCTCCCACTTTAGTTGGAACGGATTCGATGAAAAGGGTCCTTATGAAGGGTAAATAGAAATTGGCATATCACGTTGTGGTTTTACGTAGGTAAGAAACGTTCTTGCTAGAAACCTATAGAAGCCACGTAAAAACTTGCAACAACAATTAGAGGACGTCTAACTTGTTTTTGCAGCATGTGCCTTGTGATGTGATATGGCCAAAAAGATGTGATGAATGATATATGTGATGTATGAGATTGATCATATTCTTGTAATAGGAATCACGACTTGCATGTCGATGAGTATGACAACCGGCAGGAGCCATAGGAGTTGTCTTTATTATTTTGTATGACCTGCGTGTCATTGAATAACGCCATGTAAATTACTTTACTTTATTGCTAAACGCGTTAGCCATAGAAGTAGAAGTAATCGTTGGCGTGACAACTTCGTGAAGACACGATGATGGAGATCATGGTGTCATGCCGGTGACGAAGATGATCATGGCGCCCCGAAGATGGAGATCAAAGGAGCAAAATGATATTGGCCATATCATGTCACTATTTGATTACATGTGATGTTTATCATGTTTTGCATCTTATTTGCTTAGAACGACGGTAGTAAGTAAGATGATCCCTTATAATAATTTCAAGAAAGTGTTCCCCCTAACTGTGCACCGTTGCGAAGGTTCGTTGTTGCTAGAAACCCATAGCAGCCACGTAAAACATGCAACAACAATTAGAGGACGTCTAACTTCTTTTTGCAGGGTATGCTATGTGATGTGATATGGCCAAAAGGATGTGATGAATGATATATGTGATGTATGAGATTGACCATGTTCTTGTAATAGGAATCACGACTTGCATGTCGATGAGTATGACAACCGGCAGGAGCCATAGGAGTTGTCTTAATTTATTGTATGACCTGCGTGTCAATGAAAACGCCATGTAATTACTTTACTTTATTGCTAACCATTAGCCATAGTAGTAGAAGTAATAGTTGGCGAGACAACTTCATGAAGACACGATGATGGAGATCATGGTGTCATGCCGGTGACGAAGGTGATCATGCCGCGCCTCGAAGATGGAGATCTAAGGCGCAAGATGATATTGGCCATATCACGTCACTTTATGATTGGCATGTGATGTTTGTCATGTTTACATCTTATTTGCTTAGAACGACGGTAGCATAAATAAGATGATCCCTCACTAAAATTTCAAGAGACGTGTTCCCCCTAACTGTGCACCGTTGCGAAGGTTCGTTGTTTCGAAGCACCACGTGATGATCGGGTGTGATAGATTCTAACGTTCGCATACAACGGGTGTTGACGAGCCTAGCATGTACAGACATGGCCTCGGAACACACGCAATACACTTAGGTTGACTTGACGAGCCTAGCATGTACAGACATGGCCTCGGAACACGGAAGACCGAAAGGTCGAGCATGAGTCGTATAGAAGATACGATCAACATGGAGGTGTTCACCGATCTTGACTAGTCCGTCTCACGTGATGATCGGACACGGCCTAGTTAACTCGGATCATGTTTCACTTAGATGACTAGAGGGATGTCTATCTGAGTGGGAGTTCATTGAATAATTTGATTAGATCAACTTAATTATCATGAACTTAGTCTAAAATCTTTACAATATGTCTTGTAGATCAAATGTCCCACGTTGTCCTCAACTTCAACGCGTTCCTAGAGAAAACCAAGCTGAAAGATGATGGCAGCAACTATACGGACTGGGTCCGGAACCTGAGGATCATCCTCATAGCTGCCAAGAAAGATTATGTCCTAGAAGCACCGCTAGGTGAAGCACCCATCCCAGAGAACCAAGACGTTATGAACGCTTGGCAATCACGTGCTGATGATTACTCCCTCGTTCAGTGCGGCATGCTTTACAGCTTAGAACCGGGGCTCCAAAAGCGTTTTGAGAAACATGGAGCATATGAGATGTTCGAACAGCTGAAAATGGTTTTCCAAGCTCATGCCCGGGTCAAGAGATATGAAGTCTCCGACAAGTTCTTCAGCTGTAAAATGGAGGAAAATAGTTCTGTTAATGAGCACATACTCAGAATGTCTGGGTTACACAACCGCTTGTCTCAACTGGGAGTTAATCTCCCGGATGACGCGGTCATTGACAGAATCCTTCAGTCGCTTCCACCGAGCTACAAGAGCTTTGTGATGAACTTCAATATGCAGGGGATCGAAAAGACCATTCCCGAGGTATATTCAATGCTGAAATCAGCGGAGGTGGAGATCAAAAAGGAACATCAAGTGTTGATGGTGAATAAAACCACTAAGTTCAAGAAAGGCAAGGGTAAGAAGAACTTCAAGAAGGACGGCAAGGGAGTTGCCGCGCCCGGTAAGCCAGTTGCCGGGAAGAAGCCAAGGAATGGACCCAAGCCTGAGACTGAGTGCTTTTATTGCAAGGGAAGTGGTCACTGGAAGCGGAACTGCCCCAAATACTTAGCGGACAAGAAGGCCGGCAACACCAAAGGTATATGTGATATACATGTAATTGGCGTGTACCTTACCAGTACTCGTAGTAGCTCCTGGGTATTTGATACCGGTGCGGTTGCTCATATTTGTAACTCAAAATAGGAACTACGGAATAAGCGGAGACTGGCAAAGGACGAGGTGACGATGCGCGTCGGGAATGGTTCCAAGGTCGATGTGATCGCCGTCGGCACGCTACCTCTGCATTTACCTACGGGATTAGTTTTAAACCTCAATAATTGTTATTTAGTGCCAGCTTTGAGCATGAACATTGTATCTGGATCTCGTTTAATTCGAGATGGCTACTCATTTAAATCCGAGAATAATGGTTGTTCTATTTATATGAGAGATATGTTTTATGGTCATACCCCGCTGGTCAATGGTTTATCCTTGATGAATCTCGAACGTGATGTTACACATATTCATAGTGTGAATACCAAAAGATGTAAAGTTGATAACGATAGTCCCACATACTTGTGGTACTGCCGCCTTGGTCACATTGGTGTCATACGCATGAAGAAGCTCCATGCAGATGGACTTTTGGAGTCTCTTGATTACGAATCATTTGACACGTGCGAACCATGCCTCATGGGTAAGATGACCAAGACTCCGTTCTCCGGAACAATGGAGCGAGCAACCAACTTATTGGAAATCATACATACCGATGTGTGCGGTCCAATGAGTGTTGAGGCTCGTGGAGGATATCGTTATGTTCTCACTCTCACTGATGACTTAAGTAGATATGGGTATGTCTACCTAATGAAACACAAGTCTGAAACCTTTGAAAAGTACAAGGAATTTCAGAGTGAGGTTGAGAATCAACGTGACAGGAATATAAAGTTCTTACGATCAGATCGTGGTGGAGAATATTTAAGTCACGAATTTGGTACGCACTTAAAGAAATGTGGAATCGTTTCACAACTCACGCCGCCTGGAACACCTCAGCGAAATGGTGTGTCCGAACGTCGTAATCGCACTCTATTGGATATGGTGCGATCTATGATGTCTCTTACCGATCTACCGCTCTCATTTTGGGGCTATGCTTTAGAGACTGCTGCATTCACTTTAAATAGGGCTCCGTCGAAATCCGTTGAGACGACACCGTATGAATTATGGTTTGGGAAGAAACCTAAGCTATCATTTCTAAAAGTTTGGGGATGCGATGCTTATGTCAAGAAACTTCAACCTGAAAAGCTCGAACCCAAGTCGAAAAAATGCGTCTTCATAGGATACCCTAAGGAAACCATTGGGTATACCTTCTACCTCAGATCCGAAGGCAAGATCTTTGTTGCCAAGAATGGGTCCTTTCTGGAGAAAGAGTTTCTCTCGAAAGAATTAAGTGGAGGAAAGTGGAACTTGATGAGGTGATAGTCACCCCTTCCAAACCGGAAAGTAGCGCAGCGCGGGAAGATGTTCATGTGGTGCCTACACCGACTGGGGAGGAAGTTAATGATGATGATCATGAAGCTTCGGATCAGGTTACTGCTGAACTTCGTAGGTCCACAAGGACACGTTCTGCACCAGAGTGGTACAGCAACCCTGTCCTGGAAATCATGTTGTTAGACAACGGTGAACCTTTGAATTATGAAGAAGCGATGGCGGGCCCGGATTCCGACAAATGGCTAGAAGCCACGAAATATGGACTTTGACTGACTTGCCCGATGATCAGCGAGCCATAGAAAATAAATGGATCTTTAAGAAGAAGACAGACGCGGATGGTAATGTGACCATCTATAAGGCTCGACTTGTTACTAAGGGTTATCGACAAGTTCAAGGGGTTGACTACGATGAGACTTTCTCACCCGTAGCGAAGCTGAAGTCCGTCCGAATCATGTTAGCAATAGTCGCATACTATGATTATGAGATATGGCAAATGGACGTCAAAACGGCATTCCTTAACGGCTTTCTTAAGGAAGAATTGTATATGATGCAGCCGGAAGGTTTTGTCGATCCTAAGAATGCTAACAAGGTATGCAAGCTCCAGCGCTCCATCTATGGACTGGTGCAAGCATCTCGGAGTTGGAACATTCATTTTGATGAGATGATCAAAGCGTTTGGGTTTACACAGACTTATGGAGAAGCTTGTGTTTACAAGAAAGTGAGTGGGAGCTCTGTAGCATTTCTCTTATTATATGTGGATGACATACTATTGATGGGAAATGATATAGAATTCTTGGAAAGTATAAAGGCCTATTTGAATAAGTGTTTTTCAATGAAGGACCTTGGAGAAGCTGCTTATATATTAGGCATCAAGATCTATAGAGATAGATCAAGACGCCTCATTGGTCTTTCACAGAGTACATACCTTGACAAGATATTGAAGAAGTTCAATATGGATCAGTCCAAGAAGGGGTTCTTGCCTGTATTGCAAGGTGTGCAATTGAGCATGGCTCAATGCCCGACCACGGCAGAAGATAGAGAAAAGATGAGTGTCATCCCCTATGCCTCGGCCATAGGGTCTATTATGTATGCCATGCTGTGTACCAGACGTGATGTAAACCTTGCCGTAAGTTTGGTAGGAAGGTACCAAAGTAATCCCGGCATGGAACACTGGACAGCGGTCAAGAATATCCTGAAGTACCTGAAGAGGACTAAGGATATGTTTCTCGTTTATGGAGGTGACGAAGAGCTCGTCGTAAAGGGTTATGTCGATGCTAGCTTCGACACAGATCTGGATGACTCGAAGTCACAAACCGGATACGTGTATATTTTGAATGGAGGAGCAGTAAGCTGGTGCAGTTGCAAGCAAAGCGTCGTGGCGGGATCTACATGTGAAAGGGAGTACATGGCGGCCTCAGAGGCAGCTGTAGCGACCAGACCTCAAATAGTCTGTGCTGCTGTGCACCAGTGTCATCCCTGGATCAGTAATGCTGACACGCACAGTACAAATGGAGGATTTATAACAGAGTAGCAATCACACACTTATTACATCGAATATCTCAAAAGAGAATAAGTATGATAAATATGGCTTAAGGCCATCTAATACGATAACAGCGGAAGGCTTGGAAGATAAGTGAGTCCATCAACTCCAACGGCATCACTGTGTATAAGACCACGACCTAAGGCACCTTACTCGTTGTCTGAAAAGTCTGAACCATGAAACGTTGCAGCCTGAAAACGGGTCAGCACATGGAATATGTTGGCAATGTACCACATAGAGAATAATGAACATAATAATGCTATACTACATGCATATTTGGCTGGTGGACAGCACTATGGTTACAGTTTTGCGGAAAGCCAATTTTTCCCTACTGCAAAGGAATAAATTTTATTTAACTATCATGGTGGTTGTTAAACATTGAGATGGTTGACAGCATCTCAATCCCAATTAAGTATCATCATTAACCCAACAAGATTAATTAAAGTAACATGGTGATGAGATTCACATGATAATCCAAGTACTAGATACTAAAATTGTCCATAACCGGGGACACGGCTAACCATGATTAGTTTGTACACTCTGCAGAGGTTTGTGCACTTTTCCCCACAAGACTCGATCGCCTCCGCTTGGTTCTCGCACTACATGATGTTTGAGAAACGGATGACCGAGACACAGTCTTTCAGAAGTGTTTGCACCTTACGATCTGATAGACCGTACCACCTACATCCCCTACATCTGCTAGTCTACCACTGTAAGAGTTCACACAACTTAATCAACTATGCTAGAGCCCGTAATAGCTTGCGACTGCACACGGAAGTTTCTAGCATGAATAATCTCATGATCCCTTTGAACCTGGGTGGCGGTCCAAAAGAAAAACAGGCAATCCTGGAATACCCAGGTACCTCAATCCACCCAGATGTGAGTTTTAGTTGCCACCTTAAGTAAACCATTAATTAACAATCTCACATCTGTCATGAATACACTCAAACCCAATCCACGTCTACGAGCATAGCATAGCAATATAATAGCAACGTAGAAGTAACTCCCAAGGGTTTGATAATACAACAGGTAATAGGTACTACCTCAACTACTTCCCAATACCCACAATTTAATTAGATCCTAATCATGCAATGTTTGGGGATTGATCTAATGCAATAAAAAATGGGTATGGAAGGGTATGATCAAAGTGTTACTTCCCTTGCTGATGATCCGCGAAACCTAGAGATTCGAAGTAACAAGCGGCGCACTCCGGGTACTCTATCGCAAACAAACAAGCAAACAATAAGTACTCATCTAATGCACAGGTAAAACTCAAATAAAAGATCCAACCAGAAAGTTCAACTTAAGAACTCCGGTTTGCAAAAAGAATCAAACCGAACGAAGCAACGAAAGTCAAACGGCGAAAGAAACAAGCTTCGTTTACTAATCTTGATCTAGGTCAAATTTTACAGTAGCAAAACTTGTTTGAGTAGGTTAAACGGAAAGAGAATTTCGAAACGAAACTCTAGGCGCTTGAATCGCCTGATTCCGATAAACGAGCGAAAAGTTAAACGAAAACGAAGTTCTGATCGGAAATCGAGATCTGGAATAATCGCGGAAAAATCCGACGAAAAAGAAAACTGACGAACGGGTAAAGAACGGACGTTCGTTAACAGCGAAAATCTGACGAATACGTTCGTTAAAATGAACGGGTCGGTGAACGTTCACTAAATAATAAAACAAAAAAAACCGATCTGAAAAAATATGAAAACTAGGGTTTAGAAAAAAAACGAACGGTTTTTTTAGAAAACCGGCAAAAGCGGCGCCGGCGCGGCTACCTCGTCGGGACGGGCTTCGGCGGGGTCGGGCGGGGCTCCGGCGGCGAGGGGCGGCGTCG
>NC_057796.1:413189536-413199076 GCF_018294505.1 Triticum aestivum
GGGCCGGCCGGCTCGGCGGGGCCTCGGCCCGGTCGGGCACGGTGTTTTTTTTTTAAAACTTCGCCGAATTTTTAAAAAATCACAGAAAAATAAATAAAAATCCAAAAATGATAAAACAAATTTTCCCCGTCTAATTAAATAATTAGAACAAGGTGAACATTTTTTGACACAAAAATGCAGTTTTGAAAACGTGCAATTTTTTTAATGCAATTAAAATTGCAAATAAAATCCGAATAAAATCAAATATATGATTTTAATATTTTTCCTCCAATATTTCAATTGTTTTGGAGAAGTCATATTTTCTCCTCTCATTTATTTTAATGTGAAATATTTTTTTCCGGAGAGAAAATAATTAAACCCAAAATCCTCGTTTTATTATTTCATGAAAATCAAATATGATAAATCGGGAAAATCCCCAACTCTCTCCGAGGGTCCTTGAGTTGGTTAGGATTTATCGAGGATTTGCTAAAATGCAATAAAATATGCTATGCAATGATGATCTATGTATAACATTCCAAATTGAAAATTTGGGATGTTACAAACCTGCCCCCCTTAAGATGCATCTCGCCCTCGAGATTCGGGTTGGCTAGAAAATAGGTGAGAGTGGTCCTTCCGTAGATCTTCCTCTCGCTCCCAAGTGGCTTCATCTTCCGTATGGTGACTCCACTGGACTTTGCAAAACTTGATAACCTTACTGCGGGTGACTCGACTGGCATACTCAAGAATTTTAACTGGTTTCTCCTCATAGGTCAAATCACTTTCCAGCTGAATCGCTTCTAGTGGCACTGTATCTCTCAGTGGTATCTCAGCCATCTCTGCATGGCACTTCTTCAACTGTGAAACGTGAAATACGTCGTGAACTCCTGACAATCCTTCAGGCAATTCCAGCTTGTAGGCAACTTCTCCCATACGTTCCAAAACTCTGTATGGTCCGATAAAACGAGGCGCTAACTTTCCCTTAACTCCAAAGTGCTTCACTCCTCGAAGTGGTGCTACTCGAAGATAAACTCTGTCTCCGATTTCGTGAACAGTCTCTTTTCGTTTAGAATCAGCATAACTCTTCTGCCTGGACTGGGCTACCTTGAGCCTATCACGAATCAACCTCACTTTCTGTTCAGACTCCTTAATCAAATCTGGTCCAAACAACTGACGGTCTCCTACTTCGTCCCATAACAACGGTGTTCTACACCTCCTTCCGTACAAAGCTTCGAAAGGGGCCATCTTCAAACTGGTTTGATAACTGTTGTTGTAAGAAAACTCTGCATATGGCAAATTGTCGTCCCAACTAGATCCATAATCTAGCGCACAAGCTCTCAACATATCCTCCAAAATCTGATTGACTCTCTCGGTCTGTCCATCTGTCTGTGGGTGAAAGGTTGTACTGAATTCTAGCCTGGTTCCCAATGTTTCATGTAACTGCTTCCAAAACTTTGAGGTAAACTGGGTTCCTCTGTCTGATACAATGGTCCTCGGAACGCCATGCAAACATACGATCCTGGTCATGTATATCTTCGCCAACTTAGCACTAGTGTAAGTGGTCTTCACTGGAATGAAATGAGCTACTTTCGTCAAACGGTCGACTACAACCCATATTGAGTCATAGCCTGAACGAGTCCTGGGCAATCCCGTGATAAAATCCATGCCTATTTTATCCCACTTCCATTCGGGTATCGGCAATGGTTGTAGTAATCCTGCTGGCTTCTGATGTTCTGCCTTCACTCTCTGACATACATCACAAACTGCTACATACTCCGCAATATCCTTCTTCATTCCGGTCCACCAGAAAGTGTCCTTCAAATCCAAATACATCTTGGTATTTCCTGGGTGAATCGAGTACGGTGAATCATGGGCCTCTTGCAAAATCAACTTCCTGATCTCCGGATCATTTGGCACGTAAACGCGGTCCTCAAACCATAAGGTATCGTGCTCATCCTCACGAAATCCCTTGGCTTTTCCTTTGCTCATCTTTTCCTTTATCTCGTCAATCTCCTTGTCTGTCTTCTGAGCTTCTCTGATCTTTTCCATCAAGGCAGACTGAATGTCCAATGTCGCTAAATAGCCTCTTGGGACTATTTCCAAACATAGCTCGCGAAGGTCCTCAGCTAACTCCTGAGGTAACTCTCCTGTCATGAGGGTGTTGACATGGCTCTTGCGGCTCAACGCATCTGCTACTACGTTAGCCTTTCCTGGGTGATAATTGAATCTCATATCATAGTCCTTAATAAGCTCCAACCATCTCCTCTGTCTGAGATTTAACTCCTTCTGCGTGAAAATGTACTTCAAACTCTTGTGATCCGTGTACACCTCACAATGGTTTCCGATGAGAAAAATGTCTCCATGTCTTCAACGCATGCACTACGGCTGCTAACTCCAAATCATGCGTGGCATAATTCTTCTCATGGGGTTTAAGTTGTCGTGAAGCATAAGACACAACTCTTCCTTCCTGCATAAGCACTGCTCCAAGTCCTCGACGAGAAGCGTCGCAATAAACTTCATAATCCTTGCGTTGATCTGGCAGAATCAACACTGGTGATGTAACCAATCGTTTCTTCAATTCTTGGAAACTAGCTTCACATTCCTCAGTCCAATTGAACTTGGTGTCCTTCTTTAATAGCTCAGTCATGGGTTTTGCAATCTTTGAGAAATTCTCGATGAATCTCCGGTAGTATCCTGCAAGTCCAAGGAAACTCCGGATCTCTCCAACTGACGTGGGTGATTCCCAACCTGTTACTGTGTCAACTTTGGTAGGGTCTACTGCTATTCCTTCTCCAGAAATAACATGTCCAAGGAATCCAACTTCCTTCAGCCAAAATTCACATTTGCTGAACTTGGCATATAACTGATGTTCTCTGAGCTTCTCAAGTACCAAACGCAAATGCTCTTTAAGCTCTTCCTCATTCTTGGAATAGACTAAAATATCGTCTATGAACACCACGACGAACTTATCCAAAAACTCCATAAACACTTTGTTCATCAGGTTCATGAAATAGGCAGGTGCGTTAGTCAGACCAAATGACATAACGGTATACTCATATAGCCCATACCTGGTGGTAAAAGCCGTCTTAGGTATATCCTGCTCTCGAATCTTTAACTGATGGTATCCTGATCGTAGATCGATCTTGGAAAATACCTTAGCTCCTTGTAAGCGGTCAAACAAATCATTGATCATCGGCAGTGGGTACTTGTTTTTGATGGTCACTTCATTCAATCCACGATAATCAACAACCATCCTCAACGATCCATCTTTCTTCTCCACTAGAAGTACGGGCGATCCCCAAGGTGACGAACTTGGGCGAATATAGCCTTTATCCAATAACTCCTTAATCTGCTTCTTAATTTCCTCCAAATCTTTTGCGGGCATCCTGTACGGTCTCTTTGATATTGGCCCTGTGCCTGGCAAAAGTTCAATCAAGAACTCAATGTCTCTATCCGGTGGCATGCCTGGCAACTCTTCTGGAAATACATCCGGGTAATCCTTCACCACTGGCACTTCCTCCTGTACAACTCCTGATAAGGAATTCACTTGAGTCCTCTTTGGCATATGCCGGGATACATACTTGATCCTTCTTCCTTCTGGGGTGGTAAGCATAATCGACTTACTGGCACAATCGATGTTCCCTCCATACTTTGATAACCAATCCATGCCTAATATCACATCCAAACCTTGCGATTCCAATATTATTAGATCTGAGGGAAACAGGTAGTTACCAATCCTTAATGGTAACCGATCACACCATAAACTAGCCATATACTCTGCTCCTGGCGAGGTTACTAACATGGGTGACCTAAGGGCTTCGGTTGGCAGTTTATACTTATCAACAAATCCCCATGATATGTATGAATACGATGCACCAGTATCAAATAGAACGAGTGCAGTAAATGACCTAACCATAAACTTACCTATTACTGCATCAGGCTGTGCTTCAACCTCTTCCACGCTAACGTGGTTCACATGTCCTTTATTGAAAGGGTTCGGCTTCTTCCCAGAGCTTCCATTTCCATTACCATTCTGGGCTTCCGGACATTCATTGGCATAATGTCCAGTTTTTTGGCACTTAAAGCAAGTGACTTGGCTCAGGTCCCTCTTAGCTGGGGTTGAAGGGTTGGTACGGTTCTGTCCGTTGCTTCCTCCATTCCCATTACCATTCTTGGAGCCATTATGGTTGTGCGAACTACCTCCTCCATGGGTATGCTGAAACTGTCCTCCCGATTTCGGGGCAAAACGTGGCTTCTGCTGAGCTCCAGAATTGTACTTCCCTTGTCCATACTTCCTCTTATGGTTTTAAATCTGCTGCTGCTTCCCTTCAATCATGAGCGCTCTATCTACCAACTCCTGGTAGTTGTTGAAGGTTGCTACCATTAGCTGCATGCTCAGTTCATCATTCAATCCTTCGAGAAACTTCTCCTGCTTGGCTGCATCCGTAGCAACGTCATCTGGTGCATAACGTGCTAACTTACTGAAATCCTCCACATACTGGCCTACGGTGCGTCCTCCTTGGCGTAGGTTGCGAAACTCACGCCTCTTCATAGCCATAGCTCCGGCTGAAACATGGGCTGTACGGAAAGCTTGCTGAAACTGGTCCCATGTGACAGTGTCAATAGGGTATGTGCCTGTGTAATTCTCCCACCATGACGATGCGGGTCCATCAAGCTGATGTGCGGCAAAACGCACTCTTTCCGCATCTGTGCATCCTGCAGTGGCCAACTCCCTTCCAACTTTGCGGAGCCAATCATCTGCAACAATCGGCTCGGTGCCGCTGGAAAACACCGGCGGGTTTTGTTGGAAATATGCCCTAGAGGCAATAATAAATGGTTATTATTATATTTCTTTGTTCATGGTAATTGTCTATTGTTCATGCTATAATTCTATTGTCCGGAAATCGTAATACATGTGTGAATACATAGACCACAACGTGTCCCTAGTAAGCCTCTAGTTGACTAGCTCGTTGATCAACCGATAGTCATGGTTTCCTGACTATGGACATTGGATGTCGTTGATAACGGGATCACATCATTAGGAGAATGATGTGATGGACAAGACCCAATCCTAAGCATAGCATAAAAGATCGTGTAGTTTCGTTTGCTAGAAGCTTTTCCAATGTCAAGTATCTTTTCCTTAGACCATGAGATCGTGCAACTTCCGGATACCGTAGGAGTGCTTTGGGTGTGCCAAACGTCACAACGTAACTGGGTGACTATAAAGGTGCACTACGGGTATCTCCGAAAGTGTCTGTTGGGTTGGCACGGATCGAGACTGGGATTTCTCACTCCGTATGACGGAGAGGTATCTCTGGGCCCACTCGGTAATGCATCGTCATATTGAGCTCTATGTGACTAAGGCGTTAGTCACGGGATCATGCATTGCGGTACGAGTAAAGAGACTTGCCGGTAATGAGATTGAACAAGGTATTGGGATACCGACGATCGAATCTCAGGCAAGTAACATACCGATTGACAAAGGGAATTGTATACGGGGTTGATTGAATCCTCGACATCGTGGTTCATCCGATGAGATCATCATGGAACATGTGGGAGCCAACATGGGTATCCAGATCCCACTGTTGGTTATTGACCGGAGAGGCGTCTCGGTCATGTCTGCATGTCTCCCGAACCCGTAGGGTCTACACACTTAAGGTTCGGTGACGCTAGGGTTGTAGAGATATGTGTATGCGGAAACCCGAAAGTTGTTCGGAGTCCCGGATGAGATCCCGGACGTCACGAGGAGTTCCAGAATGGTCCGGAGGTAAAGAATTATATATAGGAAGTCAAGTTTCGGCCACCGGGAAAGTTTCGGGGGTTACCGGTATTGTACCGGGACCACCGGAAGGGTCCCGGGGGTCCACCGGGTGGGGCCACCTATCCCGGAGGGCCCCGTGGGCTGAAGTGGGAAGGGAACCAGCCCCTAGTGGGCTGGGCGCCCCCCCATGGGCCTCCCCCCTGCGCCTAGGGTTGGGAACCCTAGGGTGGGGGGCTTCCCACTTGCCTTGGGGGGCAAGGCACCCCCCTGGCCGCCGCCCCCCACCCTAGATGGGTTCTGGCCGGCGCCCCCCCTCCCAGGGGGCCTATATAAAGGGGGGGAGGGAGGGCAGTAGCAACACAGCCTTGGGCGCCTCCCTCCTCCCCTGCTACACCTCTCTCTCTCGTAGAAGCTCGGCGAAGCCCTGCCGGCATCCCGCTACATCCACCACCACGCCGTCGTGCTGCTGGATGTCCATCAACCTCTCCTTCCCCCTTGCTGGATCAAGAAGGAGGAGACGTCGCTGCACCGTACGTGTGTTGAACGCGGAGGTGCCGTCCGTTCGGCACTCGGTCATCGGTGATTTGGATCACGGCGAGTACGACTCCGTCATCCACGTTCATTGGAACGCTTCCGCTCGCGATCTACAAGGGTATGTAGATGCACTCCTTTCCCCTCGTTGCTAGTATACTCCATAGATGCATCTTGGTGAGCGTAGGAAAATTTTAAAATTATGCTACGATTCCCAACAGGTTTAGCCTCAAGAAATGGGCTAAGTGATCAACAGGTGGAGGTGGTGGGTTGTTGTTGTTGTTGCCTTGGTTCTGTACTAACACTTGCATCAGGGCATTCTGTTGCTGAATCAACTGAGTGATCTCTGGTGGGAAATCAAATCCGGTGTCGCGTCTCGGAGGCATCTGATGGGTTAGAAAAGATGAGAATTAAGAATAGAATGAGGTCTAGAGGGAAAACACTACCCATATGCTCATGAGACAAATGCAATCAATATCACTCAATCAATTCAAACGAGGCATACAATCGATCTAACTAGCATTACAAAGTGCTTGAACTATACTATTAAATGGGGGAAAACTACTACTGATATGGTGGTCTACTAGAAATTTGATCAGTTGAAGACTCCATGATATCTGCTCCAGCTTCATCAACAAAGTCATCTTCACTGGGGTCCGAGTCGGTGTCGTCGATGATGATGTAGTTATCCGGGCAAGCGCATTCGTCATCTTCTCCTTCTGGTACTGGATTTCCCATGAATACTCCAATCTTCTTCTCCAGGTCGTCATTCTTCCCTACTAGTGCGACGATTTCCTCCAAATAATCCTCGCGTGTAGCCTTGAGTTCTTCCTCCAGCTCCTTGATTTTCGTCAACGCCTTCTTCAGCTCTTCCTTGTCTGAGCACATCTGGTTCTCCTGGCGACGAATGTGTTGGTTTTGCTCCTGGATGAAAGCTGCAATTGATTCATCCTTCTTGGTTCTGATCATCTCCCATTGCTCGTCTCGGCGTCCACAAATCTGATAAATAGTATCCTTAAGCTCCCTGTGGTATACTTCTCCAATGTGTCCCATAGCGATGTGGGCTGCCATGCTCTTCCCTAAACTCCAGGTTGGTGCTTCAAAAACCAATCTTATGGGTTCAGTAACTGGCACAAATGTCCTTCCTGGAACTTGAACTTGAATCTTCCAGCTCTCCTCTTCGGGTAATGTGGCGTTGTAGGTTCCAGTGATGCTTGGTATTCCTATGTTCAAGTACTTAGTGACTTCCTTCAAGTGCCGTCCAAAAGGCGTGTCTTCATCTGGTTGCATGAACTTGCTCCTTGCATCCGCCATTCCTAAAAGATTAGAAAGTGGAGAGGGGTCAGAAATGAGAAGAGAGAAGTGTTCTAGGGCTTAAGCTTAGTGGTCGTGTCCTACAGTCAGCGTGTGCTCTGATACCACCTTTGTAGCGACCAGACCTCAAATAGTCTGTGCTGCTGTGCACCAGTGTCATCCCTGGATCAGTAATGCTGACACGCACAGTACAAATGGAGGATTTATAACAGAGTAGCAATCACACACTTATTACATCGAATATCTCAAAAGAGAATAAGTATGATAAATATGGCTTAAGGCCATCTAATACGATAACAACGGAAGGCTTGGAAGATAAGTGAGTCCATCAACTCCAACGGCATCACTCAGTATAAGACCACGACCTAAGGCACCTTACTCGTCGTCTGAAAAGTCTGCAACATGAAACGTTGCAGCCTGAAAACGGATCAGCACATGGAATATGCTGGCAATGTAACACATAGAGAATAATGAACATAATAATGCTATACTACATGCATATTTGGCTGGTGGAAAGCTCTATGGTTACAGTTTTGCGAAAAGCCAATTTTTCCCTACTGCAAAGGAATAAATTTTATTTAACTATCATGGTGGTTGTTAAACATTGAGATGGTTGACAGCATCTCAATCCCAATTAAGTATCATCATTAACCCAACAAGATTAATTAAAGTAACATGGTGATGAGATTCACGTGATAATCCAGGTACTAGATACTAAAATTGTCCATAACCGGGGACACGGCTAACCATGATTAGTTTGTACACTCTGCAGAGGTTTGTGCACTTTTCCCCACAAGACTCGATCGCCTCCGCTTGGTTCTCGCACTACATGATGTTTGAGAAACGGATGACCGAGACACAGTCTTTCAGAAGTGTTTGCACCTTACGATGTGATAGACCGTACCACCTACATCCCCTACATCTGCTAGTCTACCACTGTAAGAGTTCACACAACTTAATCAACTATGCTAGAGCCTGTAATAGCTTGCGGCTGCACACGGAAGTTTCTAGCATGAATAATCTCATGATCCCTTTGAACCTAGGTGGCGGCCCAAAAGAAAAACAGGCAATCCTGGAATACCCAGGTACCTCAATCCACCCAGATGTGAGTTTTAGTTGCCACCTTAAGTAAACCATTAATTAACAATCTCACATCTGTCATGAATACACTCAAACCCAATCCACGTCTACGAGCATAGCATAGCAATATAATAGCAACGTAGAAGTAACTCCCAAGGGTTTGATAATACAACAGGTAATAGGTACTACCTCAACTACTTCCCAATACCCACAATTTAATTAGATCCTAATCATGCAATGTTTGGGGATTGATCTAATGCAATAAAAACTGGGTATGGAAGGGTATGATCAAAGTGTTACTTCCCTTGCTGATGCTCCGCGAAACCTAGAGATTCGAAGTAACAAGCGGCGCACTCCGGGTACTCTATCGCAAACAAACAAGCAAACAATAAGTACTCATCTAATGCACAGGTAAAACTCAAATAAAAGATCCAACCAGAAAGTTCAACTTAAGAACTCCGGTTTGCAAAAAGAATCAAACCGAACGAAGCAACGAAAGTCAAACCGCGAAAGAAACAAGCTTCGTTTACTAATCTGGATCTAGGTCAAATTTTACAGTAGCGGAACTTGTTTGAGTAGGTTAAACGGAAAGAGAATTTCGAGACACTCTAGGCGCTTGAATCGCCTGATTCCGATAAACGAGCGAAAAGTTAAACGAAAACGAAGTTCTGATCGGAAATCGAGATCTGGAATAATCGCGGAAAAATCCAACGAAAAAGAAAACTGACGAACGGGTAAAGAACGGACGTTCGTTAACAGCGAAAATCCGACGAACATGTTCGTTAAAACGAACGGGTCGGTGAACGTTCACTAAATAATAAAACCAAAAAAAATAAACCGATCTGAATAAAAACGAACACTAGGGTTTAGAAAAAAAC
>NC_057796.1:413947198-413950988 GCF_018294505.1 Triticum aestivum
TATCAGGCCTCCGGAGTCCACCTCGAGATGAATGAGGGCCCATCAGCCCATCTCGAGGAGCATGGGCCGACTAGGTTAGCACCCGCTAGTCCAGGACACCGTCTGTAGCCCCTGAACTGGTCTTCGATGCCGAGGATGATGTTCTTGGACTTTGGTCCCAGAGTCTTTGGCTCGATAGGCAAGTTCCCATGAATGATTCCTCCAGCTCAGCTTCGGAAAGTCCTCGGTAAGGTCAGCAACCTTGTCGGGTGGGCCTAGCCCTATCGCACGTTGATACGTCTCCAACGTATCTATAATTTTTTATTGTTCCATGTTGTTATATTATCATTCTTGGATGTTTTACAATCATTTGGTAGCAACTTTATATCATTTTTTGGGACTAACCTATTGACATAGTGCCCAGTGCTAGTTCCTGTTTTTTCTTGTTTTTTACTTCGCAGAATATCAGTACCAAACGGAGTCCAAACGCACCGAAACTTTTTGGGCCTGAAGACACAATATGGGCCAAAGAAGTACCAGAGGGGTGCCTTGAGGGGGGCACAACCCACCTGGGTGCGCCTGGGGGTCCAAGCATGCCCTGGTGGGTTGTGCCCACCTCGGGGGCCTCCCGCACCGCCTCTTCGCCCTATAAATATCCAAATATTCCAGAAACCCTAGGGGAGTCGACGAATCACAATTCCAATTTCCGCAAGTTCCAGAACTATGAGATCCAATCTAGACACCATCATGGAGGGGTTCATCATCCTCATTGGTGCCTCTCCGATGATGCGTGAGTAGTTCATTGTAGACCTACGGGTCCGTAGGCAGTAGCTAGATGGCTTCTTCTCTCTTTTTGACTCTCAATACAATGGTATCTTGGAGATCTATTTGATGTAACTCTTTTTGCGGTGTGTTCGTTGGGATCCGATGAACTTTGAGTTATGATCAGATCTATTTTATCCATGAAAGTTATTTGAGTTTCTTTGATCTCTTATATGCATGATTACTTATAGCCTCTGGTGTGTGCATGGAAGGCTCCCGTGCCCCACATGCAAGGGAGCTCTTGAGCTTCGTTGGCTTCAGGCTGGTCGCAAGTTTTCTTGCTTCGACTTGCATAGACAGTTCATGGATCCTCGCCATAAGTTCAGGAAAGACAAGCAGAACTTCGTCAAAGGTAGAGTTGTCAAAAACTCTGCACCACCTCCGTTGACAGGCCAAGAGACCCTGGATCAGTTAAATGCTCTCGAGCCGGATCCAGAGCGTCCAGGGTATTTCAAGGGGTATAATTCGGAACACGCCTGGACTCACAAGACATGCTTGTGGGATCTGCCTTACTTCAAAGACCTCCTTTGCCCACACAACATCGACGTGATGCACACTGAGAAGAATATCGCCGAGGCACTTTTTGGTACATTGTTCGGCATAGATGGGAAGTCAAAGGATAATACTAAGGCTAGAGTCGATCAAGAGGCGCTATGTCATAGACCGTTACAAAACATGCAACCACCGAAAGGAAAGCAGAACTGGACAAAGCCAAAGGCATGGTTCAATTTTGGAAGGCCAGCTATGAGGGAAATTATCTTCTGGGTGAAAATGCAGTTGATGTTCCCCGATGGGTATGCAGCGAATCTAAAGAGGGGAGCGAGTCTTGATAAATTGAAGATATTTGGTTTCAAGAGTCATGATTGGCACATATGGATTGAGCGGGTAATGCCGGTGATGTTGCGTGGCTTCATCCCTGAGGATGAATGGCTAGTACTGGCAGAAATGAGCTATTTCTTCCGTGTTCTTTGTGCGAAAGAACTATCACCTGGCCTGCTAGAAGAAATGGAAGAGTTGGCGCCGGAGCTGATCTGCAAGTTAGAGAAGATCTTTCCGCCGGGCTTCTTTAATCCAATGCAGCACTTGATTTTGCATCTCCCAACCGAGGCAAGATTTGGGAGGGGGGCGTGCAAAATCGTTGGTGCTACGCAACTGAGAGGATGCAGAAGACGCTTCGAGCAAAATGTAAAAATAAACGTAGAATTGAAGCATCGATGGCCGAGGCATTCATTACTGAGGAGGCGGCAAACTTTGTGACAGCACACTACGAAGCCAAAAATGGTCATTTGCATAATCCGAAGCCTCGGTACAATGCTGGCGACCCTAAAAAGGGTGGATCCAACCTCAGCCTATTCAAAGGGGATCTGGTACCAGCCGGTTCTTCTAATTCCTTAACATTAGATGTCGAAGAATGGCGGACCATTTCGTTGTATATCTTCAACAACCTAACAGAAGTGCGGCCGTACATCGAGTAAGTTCTCGGTACATTGTTTCGCAACTTCTAATTCCTTTGAACTGCTCTTATTGCCAGATAAATTTGATACAGTCGATACATCGCCAAATTCTCGTATGGAGCGGTGATCCAAAAGGATTTCGTCGAATGGTATGAGCTTCTGGCAAAGCATGGAGGCGGCTATCCCGATTTCATCTCTTGGTTCAAACAAATGGTAATTTCCATTAGACCATTTCATTTCTTCGTCTAACTTGTGGCTAATGCAACAATCCCTTTCGTATTAAACTTGTAGGCTAATTCAGAGTTTATGGACGCCGAATTGAGACAAGTCACTAATGGTTTTGACTTTAAGGTCCGTTCATTTGACAAATACGACATCAACGGGTATTGCTTTCGTACCTACGGCAGAGAGCTATCTATGGCCGACCGGGAGTCTACAAATTGTTGTGTCTCTGCTATCGGCAAAGGAGATACCGAGTATTATGGAAGAGTTGAAGCAATTTATGAACTTCAATTCTATGGTGCAAACCCACCAACGTCGTAGTCTTCAAATGTTATTGGTTCCAGCCGTATGAGACTAGAAGGACTCATGAACATATAGGGCTAGTGGAAATCAAAAAAAGCACCCATTTGGATGTTCCCGATGTCTATATTATGGCTCAACATGCAACCCAAGTTTTCTATCTACCGTGGGCCTGTCAAAGTGATCCAAATCTCAATGGTTGGGATGTCGTTTATGAAGTGCTGCCACGTGTTAGACCACCTCCCCCCCGGTGAAGATGATTATGAACCTCACATTAACCCAAACACATATGAAGGAGAATTCTTCCAAGAAACACGTCTTTCCAAAAAACGTTTCAAGAACCGCTCTACTTCACCATAGAACAGTGAAGTAGACAGCGACAGGGAACCTGACTTCACCCCTGAGCCGGAACAAGAAGAGCCTGAACTAGAAGAGATTACTGTTGCGGATGACCTGTCAATGCTTAACCGATTACGTAAAGGTGGCCTTCCACATGATGATGCATTTATTAATGATGATGATGAGCATGTCATTTATTAAATTTAATTCTTTTGTTAAATGTAATTGCATTCATTATAATTGGATTCAAGACATCTTATTGCAAAAACCCAAATAATAACCGAGCATATAACCATGAAATAACTTTATCAAAGATGTGTCGGCTACAATGACATTACATCCAGCCATTATATACAACAGAAATTCAAGCAGAGCTAAATTCGTCTAGATAAATAACATGATTTTCATGGCGAGGGGGCAAACACCACTGCAACTTTTTATATCATTAGGAAGTGTATGTACGCACTGGTTTGAGATAAGACAAAAAATAAGATAAATGAAGGAAAACAAACCTTAACAAACGGAGCCAAAAAGAAGCAGAAACAGAAATTACAAGAGTTCAGCTTGCCAAGCCTTGAAAGCATTGTCATATTTCGTTTTCATCTTGTGTCCCAAAAGAATTAGTGAAGGTACTGAAAACCGTCAGTAGTCCCGAGAGGATGATGCGCGGGATC
>NC_057796.1:413950998-413954863 GCF_018294505.1 Triticum aestivum
TTATGAACCTCACATTAACCCAGACACATATGAAGGAGAATTCTTCCAAGAAACACGTCTTTCCAAAAAATGTTTCAAAAACCGCTCTACTTCACCACATAACAGTGAAGTAGACAACGACAGGGAACCCGACTTCACCCCTGAGCCGGAACAAGAAGAGCCTGAACTAGAAGAGATTACTGTTGCGGATGACCTGTCAATGCTTAACCGATTACGTAAAGGTGGCCTTCCACATGATGATGCATTTATTAATTAATGATGATGATGAGCATGTCATTACTGATAGTGTTGATGATGATGCATTTATTGATCCCGGAGTATTTGTTGAACCCGACGATCCAGATTATTATTAGGTATTCAATTTTTTATGTTGTACTTGATTTATATAGTCTCGTTACTTGTATGATTGAATGATTTATATAGTTACTTGTATAATTTTCTTACTTTGTATGATTGTTTGTTATACATAGTGCCATGTTCTTGATATCCGTCCCCGTCGGCCCTCGCCCGCATTATGATTCGGATGTGGTAAATTCTCTTTTATAACTATTTGTTGTATTTCACAATTATGACAATTATGGCCATCAAGTTGACATAGAGATATTTTAGTCTAGGAGGTATGTGAACCAGAAATTGCAACCGACCCTCTTGTCGAGAAGTTAAATTTAGTTGAAAAAGAAAAATGAGTATTTGAAAAAAAAAGAATTGAAGAAGAGAAGATGATATTGGAGTTGTATGTTGCCGATGTCGTCGATGATCACAAGATGAAGATGAATGCAATGCGCTTGAAGATGGATGCAATGCGCTTGAAGATTAAGAAGATTAGAAAATATGTCATTGATAATGAGGCTTGGTATCATTATGCCGTTGGATCAATTGTTACCTTAGTTGCGATCTTCACCGCATTTGTTGTTGTGATCAGGGTAAGTTTTCTCTAGCATTTTGCTTAACAAATGCATACTTAGCTTATTTCCTCCTAAATGGCATAATTACCTAAGTTAGATAAAAATGAGCTATACTTACGTAAGTTGGCTCAAAAATGGCATCATCACCTAGGTTAGCACAAAAATGAGCTATACTTACCTTATTTTTCTCCAAATTGACATAATAAGCTTAGTTGACCTATACTTTACCTAGGATAGCTATAAAATGACCTATACTTGGCATTTTTTCCTCCTAAATGACTTAATATGCTTAGTTAGCTAAAAAATGGCATAACTACCTAGGATAGCTCAATAATGATCTATACTTACCTTACCTAGTTCATTTATGACATAATTAGCTTACTTAGGTCAAAAATGGCATAACTACCTAGGTTAGCTCAAAAATGACCTATACTTAGCTTCTTCAGTTCATTTATGAGATACTTAGCATACTTAGGTCAAAAATGGCATGATAATCTTTGTTACCTCCAAAATGACATAGACTTAGCTTATTTTCCTCGAAAATGACATAATAACCTTACTAAGCCTAGCTTAGCTCTAAAATGACCTACACTTAGCATTTTTACCTAGCTTAGCTAAAAATGGCACTTTTACCCACCTTAGTTAGAAGAAGAAGATAGATAAGAGGAGAGGAGAAAAAGAAAGAGAAGAAAAATTCTTCTTATTCTTCTTCTTCATCATCATCTTCTTCTTATTCTTCTTCTTCTAACTTTCTTCTTTCCCAATTTGCAGATTTGCTTTAGATGAGGAAGCTTGCGTTGATGGAGTCTACTCTTCTCCTTGTGCTTTCTTTTAGTTTTTATTTTGTAGGATGAACAATGTGAAACTTGCTACCTATATATGTATGGACGAAACCATTGTATGCTTGTTGTTGGATATGTTGCCTAGCTATATATGTTGCATATGGACTTTTGATTTGGTTTATATATGTGCTGGATGATGATGTCTACTATGCAACTTTATTCTTGTAGACACGTGTTGGGCCTCCAAGCGCAGAGTTTTGTAGGACAGTAGCAATTTTCCCTCAAGTGGATGACCTAAGGTTTATCAATCCATGGGAGGGGTAGGATGAAGATAGTCTCTCTCAAACGACCCTGCAACCAAATACAAGAAATCTCTTGTGTCCACAACACACCCAATACAATGGCAAATTGTATAGGTGCACTAGTTCGGCGAAGAGATGGTGATAAAAGTGTAATATGAATGGTAGAAATATATTTTTATAATCTGAATGATAAAAACAGCAAGGTAGAAAATAAACGGACACAAAAACGGTATTGCAATGCTTGGAAATGAGGCCTAGGGTCCGTACTTTTGCTAGTGCAATCTCTCAATAGTGCTAATATAATTGGATCATATAACCACCCCTGAAAGTGCGATGAAGAATCACTCCAAAGTTCCTATCTAGCGGAGAACATAAGAAGAAATCATTTGTAGGGTACGAAACCACCTCGAAGCTATTCTTTCCGATCGATCTATCCAAGAGTTCGTACTAAAATAACACCAAATAATTTCAGATTCATAATACTCAATCCAACACAAAGAATTTCAAAGAGTGCCCCAAGATTTCTACCGGAGAAACAAAGACAAGAACGTGCATCAACCCCTATGCATAGATTACCCCAATGTCACCTCGGGAATCCGCGAGTTGAGTGCCAAAACATATATCAAGTGAATCAATACGATACCCCATTGTCACCACGAGTATTCATATGCAAGACATATATCAAGTGCTCTCAAATCCATAAAAGTATTGAATCCTATAAAACGAAATCTCAAAGGGAAAACTCAATTCATCACAACAAGATAGAGAGGGAAAAACACCATATGATCTGATTATATTAACAAAGCCCACAATATATCAAGATCGTTACATCTCAAGAACACGAGAGAGAGATTAAACACATAGCTACTAGTACAAACCCTTAGCCCCGAGGGTGGACTACGCCCTCCTCATCATGGTGGCCGCCGGGATGATGAAGATGGCCACTGGAGATGATTCCCCCCTCTGGCAGGGTGCCAGAACGGGGTCTAGATTGGTTTTCAGTGGCTACAGAGGCCTGCGGCGGCGGAACTTCTGATCTAGGGTTTTTCTGATGGTTTCTCTATTTATAAGATTTTTGGCGTCGGTTTCACGCAAAGATGGGCCTCGAGGTGAGCACAACCCACCAGGGCGAGCCTGGCCCACCAGGCGCGCCCTGGTGGGTTATGCCCTCATCGTGGCTCTTCTGGCCCTCCCACAAAGCTTCGGGGGTCTCCTTTGTTCCAAAAAAATCGTAAAAAAGTTTCAGCTCATATGGAGAACTTTCATTTCTGCACAAAAAACAACACCATGGTAGTTCTGCTGAAAACAGCGTCAGTCCGGGTTAGTTCCATGCAAATCATACCAAAACCATATAAAATTGTTGTAAACATGGCATGAATACTTCATAAATTATAGATACGCTGGAGACGTATCAGATGATCATATCCATGTGGCAGGGATATGATTTGGTATGTATATGTGTTGTTATGCTTGTTGAAATTATTTTCAAATGTGTGTGTGTGTATATATGAAATTGAATGAATTTAAGAAAAAACACAAAAAAACAGGGGCTCTACAGGCTCTTTGCCGTCTGCTGGCAGACGGCAAAGAGCATTGCCATCAGCCAGCAGACGGATAAGCTGCCACATGGCAGCTACCTGTGCAACCTGGGAGGCGCTGGGCTAGTCTATATGGTTGCTTTGCCGTCTGCTGGCAGACGGCAAAGAACTTTGCATCTTTGACATCTGCCAGCAGACGGCATAGCGTGCCACGTGGCAGCTACCTGGGGGGCATCTGGGCTGGCATATTTGGGCACTATGCCGTCTGCTGGAAGACAGTAAAGATGCAAAGGTCTTTGCCGTCTGCCAGCAGATGACAAAGCACGCCGTTAACCCCT
>NC_057796.1:413955208-413967461 GCF_018294505.1 Triticum aestivum
CTTTGCCGTCCGCCAGCAGACGGCAAAGTGCCCTTTGCCGTAGTTTGTTCACCCGGACGTGTTGCCGTCTGCTGGCTGACGGCAAAGGCAGACGGCAAAGACCTTTGCCGTCAGCCATGGCAGACGACAAAGTTCCTGATTCCTGTAGTGATGGGTGATCTTGGTGTAGTAGACGACTTCGATGCAAGCTTTGCCCTGATATGGTTCTGGTGGTGAAATTCCGTCGTGGTGGGGTCCCTGTTAGAGTTCCCTCGATGTGGTGGGAGCTGTGGTCGAGCGAAAGATTTGCGCTCCGGCGCCGGCGGCGATAAGGCCAGCGGGTATTGTATTCCTCTTGGGGCGTCGCCTTGGACCTCTCCTTGTCGTCCAACTCTTAGGGTGAAACCTTTCTTAGCTTCGGCTGACGCGGCGGCGGCGACGCTTTGTGCCGTAACCCTCTTGGAGGCGTCACCGGTGAGGGTGGGTCTTCCTCTTACACGGGGGTGGGTTTCATGTGCTTCTTCTCGGCTGCTAGCTCGAGGCGTTTAGGTGCACTTAGTGCATTTTTAGCGTTCTTGGCTAGTATTACCGAATTTTTTTAGATCAGCTTATGAGGTTCTCCTCAATGCCTCGTATCGTGTCAGTATCGGGTCATTTTTGTATCAGTTTGGTTGTTTACGCCTTTATCTATAAAGAGGACGAAAGCTTGTTTCGAGAGAGAGAACGATTCGTGAAATCAACTGTCCTTGATGGCCTATTACAATGGCGCGCGTGGTGACCGATCTTGACCAAATCAGTCTACCAACGCCTATTACTGCCCTTCTTGTATCTGTTATCCTGCCTTCTATATAACTAGCACATATGCCCGTGCGTTGCATCGAAGAAAAGTTGACCATCCGGCCAAGTTATACACAGTCCGATTGCAATTATATTTTAAGTTATATCATACTCCCACTGTCTCGTAATATACCGCCTATCTCACGTTCACCTACAATCCCACGTACAAAGCATCCAAATCATTGGGAGTTAATTTCTTCTTTTTGAGAAATGCGGAGTTAAATCCTTCCTGCTCATCTTTAACAACACAATGGTGTGTTCGTTCTCTGGGGATAATCGGGACCCACTGTTCACTCTATCAATTCCTGGAGCAATTTATTGATTTTCCATACAACTTGCAAATGTATATAAATTGATGAAATTTAGTGTAAAAAAATGAGAAGGCGATTATTTAATTTGATAAGTAAACAAACCCTCTCGTTTGGATTTAAAGGGCTTGACGGCCAAAACTCTACGACCAAGTGATAACCTCGCATGAAGATTAAATGCATCTAATTGTAACCGGTGACCGCATGGAGAAGCAGCTTCCAATTGGAGGAAAGAAAACCCATCGCATACATTGGCTGGTGCTCTGTAACGATTTGCTAGAGAGATTAAATTAGGCATTTTTCATGAATGACCCAAAAACAACAAACCTACTCATTTGCACCTGGCTTAATAATAATGGACGGAAGTGATAGACACAAGTAAGAGTTAGCTCAATTTACTCACTCAAGGTATATTTTTCTTTTTTCAAAAAATGTTCAAAAATTTTAAAATGTTTGCTGAAACTCCAAAAAGTTTGAAATTTCTGAAATTATTCGCATTTTTATATATTTTGATAGATTTTGAAAATGTTCATGATTTCAGAAAATGTTTCTGTTTCAAATTTTGTTCAATCATTAAAAAAGTCCATGTTTTCCAAATTTTGTTCGCAAATTCAAAAACATTTCAGGGGATTTCATAAAAAATTGGGTTTTGAAAAAAAATTCACAATTTCAAAATATTTTCACTTATTTAGGAAACGAAGTTCTCTTTTCAAATTTTGTTCATAAATTCAAAAAAATCATGTTTTCATAACTTGTTCGTAAATTCTTAGGGGAATTTCACAAAATTTTTGCATTTAAAAAAAATGTTCATAATTTCAGAAAATGTTCCCCTTTTCAATTATGTTCTTGTTTTTCAATAAATGTTTGAATTTTTAAATAGTTTTTGTTCGTAGTTTCGAGAAATGTGCAAGTCTCTAAAAATTTGTTAATGTATTTTGGAAATGTTTGTTTTTCAGAATTATTTACTCTTTTTGAAATAAAATCACATTTGAATTTCAAAAAAGTTTACATCTTTCAATGCATATAGTTTGTATAAGCGGTGCTGCAATTTTTAGACAACAAATTGAAGAACTACACTGCCTTAGGGGCGTGGTTAACTCGCGCGCGGTGTTGTGTTCGATTCCACTTTAGGCTTTGCTCGTTGTTTTTATGTTTTGCATGCTGACGGTTGCAGGTTCGATTCCCACCTAGGCCGTCTTTTTTGATGATTTTTTACAGGACGAAAAACTCAGTGCGAGGCCAGATGATTTTCGACGAACGAAAATTGTTGGTACCATGACGGACGAAAATATATCTACTCCCACCGCAAACGAAAAAAAGTGGAGTAACAATCCTCTCTTTAATATTAGGTAAAGATAAAGGTAAAGATAAAGCTATGGTACGTAATTTGTGTACTCTTGAGAAAAGACGATTACGTTTTATTTTAAAATATTTACAGTGATATACATCTTAATAAATCAATTATCTTGTGGTAGGAATATGCACGCGCACCAACACGTTCATAACTTTAATCAAAGATTATGTTCAAATAATTAATGTTTAGCACGCTCGGGCACCGGATCGATAGCAGCCTGAGGGTTTGCCGCCAGACCCAGTCTACTCTCGGCTACGAATCCCATCGTCACCATTATTAGATTATCATAATATAATAGGCGAGCCAAGCGTGCACGCACCAACATGTATTTAAATTCATCTGGGAATACTATTACTCATATTCATGCATCTTAGACCTACCATACCTCACCTGGTCAACGCGCTTACACGTGATGATCCTAGCTTGAACCAATCCATCGCCTATATATTTCGACATAGTGGCATCAACGATCTTACATCACATTCCATCGTGCAGCCAATTCTCTCTGCAACTTCCTTGGATACTATCAAATTTCTCTCTAGTGCTAACTTCTAGCTCCGATCTTTTCAGTTAGCTAGCTAGTCGATCGCCATTTAATCCATGGGGGCTAAAGTTCTTATGCTGATCACCGTGGCCATGGCCATGCTCGGGATGGTGCTCGGCGCAAGTCACACAGTGGGCGCGCCGGCCGGATCATGGGACCTGCAAACCAACTACACCCTGTGGGCTTCGAGAACTAGGTTCACCACCGGCGATGAGCTCCAGTTTCAGTACTCCACCACCGTGCACAATGTGGTGGAGGTGAGAAAGGCTGGGTACGACTCCTGCAACAGCTCCAGCCCCATCGCGACGTTCTTGACCGGCAAAGATGTCGTCCCACTTGCAGCCATTGGGACGCGGTACTTCATCTGCGGCGTTCCAGGGCATTGCGTTGCTGGTATGAAGGTTCAAGTCAATGTGAAGTCGAAGGCAGTGCGGACAGTACAACGGTGCCGAGGGACGGGGAAGCGGCTTCGGTGCCGGTCCGAGACTGTATTAAGCTCGGCCACAACAGGTGGCATTGATCAGTTTGCGGTGGCGCGGCTAGGTCTGGCCGTTGTCGCGGCTGGTCTCGTGTTGTTCTTTTAGTGACCGACGATTGTGGTGCTTTTTTCCTCTTTGATGCGCCGTGCATGCTTATTTGTGTATTATAAATCAGTTCTTTTGTTAAATGTAATTTCTTTCATTATAACTGAATTTAACTTATCTTCTTGCAAAGCCGAACTATAATCATGGAAAAAAGTAAAGGGCAGTGCGAGGTGTCGGTCGGCCGGCCCAATTTGTGGTCAGTTGCGCACTAGTCGTTAGATGCCAGCTGCGTAGGTCGTCTGATTTGGTTGCTGAGCTCCTTCCTCCCCACACTTTGCGCAGTCTCGCCAAACACCCTTCCCCTCGCGCAGCTTGCCAGTGCCCCCCGGCAGCATCACACCTCCTGTCGCCCCGGTCCCTAGCACCGCGCCACGCCGGCGAGATGTATTATCAATGGCTTCTGCTACGTTGATGCTCGCAAGTGACAGTCACACTAGTTCCAGCAAAAACTCTCTCTGGTTCCAGCATTTGCAAGCGCTGGCTGTAACATCTCGCTGGCAAGCCGCTGCTCACCGTCGTCGATTCCCATGCACAGCTCGCAGTCACCACCGTCATAGCTACTTTGATGACTGCTTGCAACTTTTTTGCGGACGGGTCCCAGCACCTCGCCACACTGCTAGAAGCATGCCGCCATTCGGCGCCTGTCGGCGCCGTCGTAGCTCGCGGGAACCATGGTTGCACGGTCGTTGAGGTTTTGCAGCTTTTCTCCTGCCCCATTCTAGCATCCACACATGTCAATTCTGGCAAAAAAGATGACCGGATGCGGCATCTATTGCCGTCGGGTTCCCGGGATGCAACACGGCTGGTTCTAGTGTCCTCACCAACTGGTTCCAGCAAAAACCATGCCCGGATGCAGCATCGCGGTGTCCCCTTGTAGCTTTTCTCTTCGGCTAGTGTAGCTTTCCTCCGTCGTTTTTCTTTCAAGATGGCAGATTTATGATTTTATCTTAGCAGCTATAAAGGGCATTTACTTTTACGTTGTCGTATTAGAGAAAAGGGCTAAGAGATGAGTAACAAAAAGGATAATATTTAGTATATTTTTTCATTTAGCTTTGAATTGTCATTTACCTCGCAAATGTTATAACCTCTCCAAGGCGGACCTTGTGAGCCTGCTTCAAATTGTTCTCTTATGAGAGTTTTCCTCTATATTTAAGGTGTACTTAGTGGTAGTGTTTGGACGTAAGTACCAGGTTCAAGCCAATGTGCCCAAGGTATAGTTTCCCACTCAGGACCGCAGAGATTACCCCTTGATATTTTAGCGCACTGCAAAATGTTGTGGTTTTATTGTGTGAAATGGAACAGGGGAGCTCATACTAAATAAAAGAAACAAGAGCATCTCGAGGAGAAATGGTGGTGATAAAAAATTCTCCCTCCGATCCATTATAAGTGTCGTGGTTTAGCTCAAATGTATAGTACATATATGACAACTAATTATTAGTGGAATTACTTTTCACTACCAAAAACTAGGACCAACTATAAATCCTCTATGCCAACTATGGTTTTAGCTATATGACAACGGCGAGGCGCCCTTACCCTGCAGACTATGCAACTTTTGAATTTGGTCAACACAACATATTATCAATAGTGAATTTCCGTGAATTTTTACAGTGGCATACATCTTAGTTAGTACTCCCTCCGTTCTGATTTACTTGTCGTGGTTTTAGTTTAAATTTGAACTAAAACCATGACGAGTAAATCGAAACGGAGGAAGTATTTTAGAAAAACCTTAATTAATTATATAATTATTTGACGTACCGATGTAGTACATGTGCGCACCAACACGTTCGGAATGTTTAACTAGAGAATATGTTTGATTAATTTATGTTTAGTACGCTCGTGCGGGCATCCGGATCGATCTAGGACAAGGTCTACTGATGGCTACTGATGATTTCCTAACTAATTGTTTGGACATGGTCTGCTGACAATTTCGTTAATAATCGTTTTCTCCCCAGACCCGGTCTATTGACGGCTATCTATCTCATCTTCTCCATTGTTAGTTTTCTATTAAAGCTATGGAACCAAGCATATATAAAATATCAGTTTCAGGAGCTAACGTGTACGATGTCATTTTCATGTATTTTTGACGACCTACTCTATGTCACCTCGTCAACGCGCTTACACCCGATGATCCTTTAACACATCCATCGCCTATATATGTCGACACACTAGTATCAATGATCTCACAACACCATCCATCCTGCAGCCGTTTCTCTCTTTAGCTTCCTTGGAGCTTGTGATCTTTAGTTGATCAGACAACATAACCAATTTTCTCTCCAGCGCAAACTTCCACCCCCAACATATTTTCAGTTACTACTAAGTCAGCTAGCTAGTAGATCCATATTTAATCCATGGGGACCAAAGCTCTTATTCTGATCACCGTGACCATGACCATGCTTGGGACGGCGCTCGGCGCCAGCCACACCGTGGGCGCGCCGGACGGGTCGTGGGACCTTCAGACCAACTACTCCCAGTGGGTTTCGAGAATCAGGTTCACCACCGGCGATGAGCTCAAGTTTCAGTACTCCGCCGTCGTGCACAACGTGGTGGAGGTGAGCAAGACGGGGTATGACTCTTGCAACGGCTCCAGCCCCATAGCGACTTTACCGACCGGTAACGATGTTGTTCCGCTTGCCACCGCTGGGACCCGATATTTCATCTGCGGCGTCTCTGGGCACTGCGATGCCGGCATGAAGGTCGAGGTCAACGTCAAGTCCAAAGAAGTGCGGACTGTGCAGCGGTGCCGACAGACAGGGAACCGACGTCGTTGCCAGTCCGAGACAGTATTAAGCTCAGCTGCGGCGGCTGGCGTTGATCAGTCTGCGGTGGCCCGGCTCGGTCTGATAGTTGTTGCGGCTGGTCTTATGTTGTTCTTTTAGAGTGAACGATGATTGTGGTCCTTTTTTCCTTGATAGGTCGTAGCATGGTCCCTTTGTGTACTAAATTCAATTCTGTTGTTAAATGTAATTGCATTCATTATAATTGGATTCAACGTATCTTCTTGCAAAAACCCAAATAATAACCAGCGTGTAACCAAGAAATAAATTTATCAAAGATGCACTACTAGGAAAAAGCCTAGTAGTAGCGCGGGTTAAACAGCTAGTAGTAGCGCGGGTGCCTGCGCTACTACTACGGCGCTACAGCTAACTTGTAGTAGTAGCGCGGGTGCACCCGCGCTACTACTACGCCTGTTAGTAGTAGCGTGCTATTAATTTCAAAAACAAAAAAATTCTCGATCCCGTGCGTGCTGTCAATGGCAGCAATGGTTCGATCCAGCGCCGGCAGGGGTCGCCGGAGGTGCGGAAGGGCGGCAGCAGACCAGATCCAGCGGCGGCTGCTGAAGAGGGCCCGGATCCATGCCCGAGCAAGGCGGCGGCATGGGGCTCCTCTTCGCAGCCAAGGCAGTGAGCTCCTAGTCGTCCATGGCGACGACCTGCACGGGCAAGGACATGGGAGGGTGAGTCAATCCAAAGGGAGAGAGAGAGAGAGAAAGAAAAACGAGGGAGAGAGAGGAAGGAGATGGAGGTAGCAGCGGGGATGGTCGCCGCTGGTGAGGTGCTCCATCGTGGTGGCGTAGAGGCGAGGGGGAAGACGAGCTAGCTCCTGGACACCAGCGACGCAGGGAGGTGAACTCGTTGGGCGCCATGGAGGAGGTGGTGTGGTTGGGCAGGAGCACCATAGGAGAGCCTATGGAGAGAGGGGGGAGAGTAGGGAGACAGGAAGGATTCGGCGAGGATATGGGGACTTCACCTACCTCGTACTTAGTAGTAGCGAGGGGTATAAAACCACGCTACTACTATCAACTTAGTAGTAGCGCGGGTTTATACCCCTCGCTACTACTATGGCATGTCCCGGGGGGCACGGTAGAGACCGCTTAGTAGTAGCGAGGGTTAAAAATCCACGCTACTACTATGAACTTAGTAGTAGCGAAGGGTAAAAATCCGCTCTACTAGTAAGTAGCAGTAGCGAGGGGTATGAACCCGCGCTACTAGTAAGCGTCTGCCTATAAGCTTTTCCCTAGTAGTGATGTATTGAGCGCAATGACAATACATCCATCCATTATATACAACAGAAGTTCATGCAGAGCTAACTTGGTCTAGATAAGTAACATGATTTTGAAGGCAAAACAGTGGGGTAAAACACCCACTGCAACATTTTATATTATTGGGTAGTGTCTGTATACACTAGTTTGAGATGAGCCTAAAAAGAAGATAAATGAAGAAAACAAACCCTAACAAACTAAGCCAAAAAAGTTAGAAACAGAAATTACAAGACTTCAGCTCGCCAAGCTTTGAAAGCATTGCCATATTTCGTTTTCATCTTGTGTCCCAAAATCTGCTCGGCAAGAAACATAAATTACAAGAGTTCAGCTCATCAAGCCCTTGTTCGTCCTGTTACAATAAAGATAAATTCATCAGCTCGGGACCCCATACCCGAGATCCGCTGGATTTAACCCTGACACGGGCTACGTGGCTTAGCTCTCCGGCAAGCGACATGGTGGCGGGTGTTGACGGTGTACCTTGGCCATGTGGGTGGCGAGGTGCACGGTGATGGGTGATCTTGGCGTAGTAGACGACTTCGATGAAAGCTTTGCCCTGATATGGATCTGGTGCTGACATTCCGTCGTGGTGGGGTCCCTGTTAGAGTTTCCTCGATGTGGTGGGAGTTGTGGTCGAGCAAAAGATTTGCGCTCCGGCGCCGGCGGCGACAAGGCCTGCGGGTATTGTATTCCTCTTGGGGCGTCGCCTTGGACCTCTCCTTGCCGTCCAACTCTCAGGGTGAAACCTTTCTTAGCTTCGGCTGATGCGGCGGCGACGACACTTTGTGCCGTTACCCTCTTGGGGGCGTCGCCGGTGAGGGTGGGTCTTCCTCTTGCACGGGGGCGGGTTTCATGTGCTTCTTCTCGGCTGCTAGCTCGAGGCGTTTAGGTGCACTTAGTGCATTTTTAGCGTTCTTGGCTAGTATTACCGATTTTCTTTAGATCAGCTTATGAGGTTCTCCTCAATGCCTTGTATCGGGTCAGTATCGGGTCATTTTGTATCGGTTTGGTTGTTTACGCCTTTATCTATGAAGATGACGAAAGCTTGTTTCAAGAGAGAGAACTGTCCTTGATGGCCTATTACAATGGCGCGCATGGAGATCGATCTTGACCAAATCAGTCGACCAACGCCTATTACTGCTCTTCTTGTATCAGTTATCCTGCCTTCTATATAATAAAGCTATAGTACATAATTTGTGTACCCTTGAGAAAAGACGATTACGTTTTATTTTCAAATTTTTACAGTGATAAGTACATCTTAATAAATCAATTATCGCGTGGTAGGAATATGCACGCGCGCCAATACATTCATAACTTTAATCAAAGATTATGTTCAAACAATTAAGTTTAGCACGCTCCGGCACCGGATCGATAGCAGCGTGAGGGTATGCCGCCGGACCAGTCTACTCTCGGCTACGAATCCCATCGTCACCATTATTAGATTATCATAGTAGGCGAGCCAAGCGTGCACGCACCAACATGTATTTAAATTCATCTGGGAATACTATTACTCATATTCATGCATCTTAGACCTACCATACCTCACCTGGTCAACGCGCTTACACCTGATGATCCTAGCTTGAACCAATCCATCGCCTATATATTTTGACATAGTGTCATCAACGATCTTACAGCACATTGCATCGTGCAGCCATTTCTCTCTGCAACTTCCTTGGATCCTATCAAAATTCTCTCTAGTGCTAACTTCTAGCTCCGATCTTTTCAGTTAGCTAGCTAGTCGATCGACATTTAATCCATGGGGGCTAAAGTTCTTATGCTGATCACCATGGCCATGGCCATGCTCGGCATGGTGCTCGGCACCAGTCACACGGTGGGCACGCCGACCGGATCATGGGACCTGCAAACCAACTACACCCTGTGGGCTTCGAGAACTAGGTTCACCACCGGCGATGAGCTCCAGTTTCAGTACTCCACCACCGTGCACAATGTGGTGGAGGTGAGAAAGGCTGGGTACGACTCCTGCAACAGCTCCAGCCCCATCGCGACGTTCTTGACCGGCAAAGATGTCGTCCCACTTGCAGCCATTGGGACGCGGTACTTCATCTGCGGCGTTCCAGGGCATTGCGTTGCTGGTATGAAGGTTCAAGTCAATGTGAAGTCGAAGGCAGTGCGGACAGTACAACGGTGCCGAGGGACGGGGAAGCGGCTTCGGTGCCGGTCCGAGACTGTATTAAGCTCGGCCACAACATGTGGCATTGATCAGTTTGCGGTGGCGCGGCTAGGTCTGGCCGTTGTCGCGGCTGGTCTCGTGTTGTTGTTTTAGTGACCGACGACTGTGGTGCTTTTTTCTTCTTTGACGCGCCGTGCATGCTTATTTGTGTATTATAAATCAATTCTTTTGTTAAATGTAATTTCTTTCATTATAATTGAATTTAACTTATCTTCTTGCAAAGCCGAACTATAATCATGGAAAAAAGTAAAGGGCAATGCAAGGTATCGGTCGGCCGGCCCAATTTGCGGTCAGTTGCGCACTAGTCGTTAGATGCAAGCTGCGTAGGTCGTCTGATTTGGTTGCTCAGCTCCTTCCTCCCCACACTTTGTGCAGTCTTGCCAAACACCCTTCCCCTCGCCGGCGAGATGCAGTATCAATGGCTTCTGCCGCGCTGATGCTCGCAAGTGACACTCACACTAGTTCCAGCAACAACTCTCTCTGGTTCCAGCATTTGCATGCGCTGGTTGTAACATCTCGTTGGCAAGCCAGTGCTCACTGTCGCTGATTCCAACATCTATAGTCTCTGGTTCCAGCAAAAGGACTTCGCCTGTGGCCCGTCGGTTCCAGCAAAAATGCGCAGCTCACAGTCACCACCGTCATAGCTACTTTGATGACTGCTTGCAACTTTTTTGCCGACGGGTCCCAGCACCACGCCACACTGCTAGAAGCATGCCGCCATTCGGCGCCTGTCGGCGCCGTCGTAGCTCGCGGGAACCATGGTTGTACGGTCGTTGAGGTTTTGCAGCTTTTCTCCTGCCCTATTCTAGCATCCACACATGTCAATTCCGGCAAAAAGGATGACCCGATGCGGCATCTATTGCCGTCGGGTTCCCAGGATGCACCACGGCTGGTTCCAGTGTCCTCACCAACTGGTTCCAGCAAAAACCATGGCCGGATGCAGCATCGTGGTGTCCCCTTGTAGCTTTTCTCTTCAGCTAGCGTAGCTTTCCTCCGTCGTTTTAAGAAAAAGGGTTTCCCCTGCTTTATATTATAAAGCAAACCTCCGATACATCCAGCACGCTGGGGCCGCAGCACAGATAAGCCCAAAAGAAAACAAAAGAAAATGAAAGAGAAAAGGGCTAAGAGATGGCAGATCCTCCGATACATCCTCCGTCGTTTTTCTTTCAAGATGGCAGATTTATGATTTTATCTTAGTAGCTATAAAGGGCATTTAGTTTTACGTTGTCGTAATAAAGAAAAGGGCTAAGAGATGATTAACAAAAAGGATAATATTTAGTTTAATTTTTTTCATTTAGCTTTGAATTGTCATTTACCTCGCAAATGTTATAACCTCTCCAGGGCCGACCTTGTGAGCCTGCTTCAAATTGTTCTCTTATGAGAGTTTTCCTTAAGGTGTACTTAGTGGTAGTGTTTGGACGTAAGTACCAGGTTCTAGCCAATGTGCCCAAGGTACAGTTTCCCACTCAGGACCGCAGAGATTACCCCTTGATATTTTGGCGCACTGCAAAATGTTGTGGTTTTATCGTGTGAAATGGAACAGGGGAACTCATACTAAATAAAAGAAACAAGACCATCTCGAGGAGAAATGATGGTGATAAAAAATTCTCCCTCCGATCTATGATAAGTGTCGTGGTTTAGCTCAGATGTATAGTACATATATGACAACTAATTATTAGTGGAATTACCTTTCACTACCAAAAACTAGGACCAACTATAAATCCTCTTTGCCAAATATGATTTTAGCTATATGACAACGGCAAGGCGCCCTTACCCTGCAGACTATGCAACTTTTGAATTTGGTCAACACAACATATTATCAATAGTGAATTTCCATGAATTTTCACGGTGGCATACATCTTAATTATTATTTTAGAAGAACCTTAATTAATTATATAATTATTTGACGTACCGATGTAGTACATGTGCGCATCAACACGTTCGGAATGTTTAACTAGAGAATATGTTGGATTAATTTATGTTTAGTACGCTCGTGCGGGCATCCGGATCGATCGAGGACAAGGTCTACTGATGGCTACTGATGATTTCCTAACTAATTGTTTGGACATGGCCTGCTGACAATTTGGTTACTAATCATTTTCTCCCCAGACCCGGTCTACTGACGGCTACTGATCACATCTTCTCCATTGTTAGTTTTCTATTAAAGCTATGAAGCCAATCATATATAATAATATCAGTTTCAGGAGCTAACGTGTACGATGTTATCTTCATGTATTTTAGACGACCTATTCTATGTCACCTGGTCAACGCGCTTACACCCGATCGACACACTAGTATCAATGATCTCACAACACCATCCATCCTGCAGCCATTTCTCTCTTTAGCTTCCTTGGAGCTTGTGATCATTAGTTGATCAGACAATATAACCAAATTTCTCTCTAGCGCTAACTTCCATCCCC
>NC_057796.1:413967557-413968440 GCF_018294505.1 Triticum aestivum
CCCCACCATTTTTTCAGTTACTACTAAGTCAGCTTGCCAGTACTCTAGATCCATATTTAATCCATGGGGACCAAAACTCTTATTCTGATCACCGTGGCCATGACCATGCTTGGGACGGCGCTTGGTGCCAGCCACACCGTGGGCGAGCCGGACGGGTCGTGGGACCTTCAAACCAACTACTCCTAGTGGGTTTCGAGAATGAGGTTCACCACCGGCGATGAGCTCAAGTTCCAGTACTCCACCGCCGTGCGCAACGTGGTGGAGGTGAGCAAGACGGGGTATGACTCTTGCAACTGCTCCAGCCCCATAGCGACTTTCCCGACCGGTAACGATGTTGTTCCGCTTGCCATCGCTGGGACCCGATATTTCATCTGCGGTGTCTCTGGGCACTGCGATGCCGGCATGAAGGTCAAGGTCAACGTCAAGTCCAAAGAAATGCGGACTGTGCAGCGGTGCCGACGGACAGGGAACCGACGTCATTGCCAGTCCGAGACAGTATTAAGCTCAACTGCGGCGGCTGGCGTTGATCAGTCTGCGGTGGCCTGGCTCGGTCTGATTGTTGTTGCGGCTGGTCTTATGTTGTTGTTTTAAAGTGAACGATGATTGTGGTCCTTTTTTCCTTGATCAGTCGTAGCATGGTCCCTTTGTGTATTAAATTTAATTCTTTTGTTAAATGTAATTGCATTCATTATAATTGGATTCAAGACATCTTATTGCAAAAACCCAAATAATAACCGAGCATATAACCATGAAATAACTTTATCAAAGATGTGTCAGCTACAATGACATTACATCCAGCCATTATATACAACAGAAATTCAAGCAGAGCTAAATTCGTCTAGATAAATAACATGATTTTCATGGCGAGCGGGGCAAACACCAC
>NC_057796.1:413968814-413970812 GCF_018294505.1 Triticum aestivum
AAAAAAAAAGATAAATGAAGGAAAACAAACCTTAACAAACGCAGCCAAAAAGAAGCAGAAACAAAAATTACAAGAGTTCAGCTTGCCAAGCCTTGAAAGCATTGTCATATTTCGTTTTCATCTTGTGTCCCAAAAGAATTAGTGAAGGTACTGAAAACCGTCAGTAGTCCCGAGAGGATGATGCGTGGGATCGGAAGTACCGGAGGGGATTCACATGTGGTGAGTTTACCCAGGTTCGGGCCATCATCATGGAGGTAAGAGCCTACTCCTACTTTGGATTTGATTGATGGGGAAAAATGTCTCGTATGAGGGGGTATGTGGTGATAATGCTATCGAGACGATGATGCTACAGACAGATGCCTCGAACTACCCCTGGTCTCGTCTTATAAAGGTGTTCGAGACTCAAGGTTATACCTTTTGCTAACCGACCTAGGGTCTGGATTGGACGAGGGCTTCTTAACTTGCATGCCAATATGAGATCCTCCCGGAAGGAGCGCTTCCCGCAGAGCAAGGATCCTAGGCCACACCTTGGCTATTGGGCCTTGAGGCCAGCCCATTGACCGCTTCCTAGCTGATGGGCCATCCTAGGTTTAGTACACCGTGTGTATTTCTCAAGCTTGTCTAGAATTTTGGCCATGCTTCTCTCGGAATCTCCCGAGATGAAATCGTGTTGGGCTCCTCCTGTGTCAAATAAACCACACCAACCTCAGTTTTCTTGATGTCTCCATTAACTAACTGTCTGGACTAGGCCTCCATAGTGCCATGCAACCTGGCTTTAGAACTTCTTAGGAATCTTCGGACCCTTCCATATTTTGGCTTCTTGACCACCCGTAATGAAGGCCTATAAAAGACCGATGTATATTCTTACATGCACAATGACATCATGCTTGACCATCAAATCATCCAGGCATTGAATATCTATTTGAATCGAGCCATAACTGACCCAGGTAGGGATCGAAGCGTCGTTAATATAACTAGATGATACCCCATTGCGTTCCCGCGGAATTTGATTAATCTAATGAGATTTGATTGTATTTAACATGAGTGTTTGGGTTAACACTAGGATAAATGAAAATAAGAACACATATGAAATTGATTATAAGTACGCAAAATATTTTTGTTTAATGTATAAGTAGGATGATTGGATGAAATTCTCATGCAAGGGTGCATGTTGAGGTGGAATTTTTCCATGCATGATTGCATGTTAAGATGGCATATTTGCATGTTAAGAATAATTTATTGGTGAAGATCACCTATTTAGTTATATAGGATATATGACAACTAATTGGCTAATGACCTGATAACTAAGTGACAATAAGTTGTTAAGTATTGCCTTTTTGTCAAAACATGTCGACATGAGATCTATTTTCGAAGATCTCACCCCGCGGAGCTAAAGGTGGAAATGGATCGTCAATCGGATTAATGCGTTGTGATATGGAATTGGTAACAAATTTAAATTTGATGGAATCTTTAGTTATATCGAGAGAGACACACACACTTGTGTGTTGTGGCGCATGCATGCGTGATGCATGAGAGGGGGGGGGGGTGACGACACATGGGTCCCTAGTCCGCTCGTTGATAATATACAGCTTAGATTTTCCTATTGCTAAATTTATCTTTGTTTTTTTCTTTTTCACCAGTCTTGAACTCGCTGCACACATGGGTCACAAGCGTTTTGAACTCGCTGGTGGTTCAGGTCAGCCGCTAGCGCAAGCCCTTCACGACAAGCGGCTGCTTCTAAAATATCAGGTTCATTCGGACCAAAAGTAACAAGAGCAGAAGCACCTTGAAACCTTCCCTCCACATCTCTGCACAATGCGCCCCGACCTCGACAGGCCGCCGTCAATGTTGATCTTCATCATGCTCTCACAGGTCAAAGCCATCTTTGCTCTTGCTGCTGGGCCGGCCCACGCAGCCACTGGCTCAGCGCCAGCGCCGGATTGCATTGTGGCGCAAGAGGCACTGACTAGGATGAAGTTATTAATTGAGGAGTTCTTT
>NC_057796.1:414146748-414149065 GCF_018294505.1 Triticum aestivum
GCTTTATGATTCGGATGTGGTAAATTCTCTTTTATAACTATTTGCTGCATTTCGCATTTATGACAATTATGGCCATCAAGTTGACATAGAGATATTTTAGTCTAGGAGGTATGTGAACCAGAAATTGCAACCGACCCTCTTGTCGAGAAGTTAAATTTAGTTGAAAAAGAAAAATGAGTATTTGAAAAAAAAGAATTGAAGAAGAGAAGATGATATTAGAGTTGTATGTTGCCTTTGTCGTCGATGATCACAAGATGAAGATGAATGCAATGCGGTTGAAGATGGATGCAATGCGCTTGAAGATTAAGAAGATTAGAAAATATGTCATTGATAATGAGGCTTGGTATCATTATGCCGTTGGATCAATTGTTACCTTAGTTGCGATCTTCACCGCATTTGTTGTTGTGATCAGGGTAAGTTTTCTCTAGCATTTTGCTTAACAAATGCATACTTAGCTTATTTTCCTCCTAAATGGCATAATTACCTAAGTTAGACAAAAAATGAGCTATACTTACGTAAGTTGGCTCCAAAATGGTATCATCACCTAGGTTAGCACAAAAATGAGCTATACTTACCTTATTTTTCTCCAAATTGACATAATAAGCTTAGTTGACCTATACTTTACCTAGGATAGCTATAAAATGACCTATACTTGGCATTTTTTCCTCCTAAATGACTTAATATGCTTAGTTAGCTAAAAAATGGCATAACTACCTAGGATAGCTCAATAATGATCTATACTTACCTTACCTAGTTCATTTATGACATAATTAGCTTACATAGGTCAAAAATGGCATAACTACCTAGGTTAGCTCAAAAATGACATATACTTAGCTTCTTCAGTTCATTTATGAGATACTTAGCATACTTAGGTCAAAAATGGCATGATAATCTTTGTTACCTCCAAAATGACATAGACTTAGCTTATTTTCCTCGAAAATGACATAATAACCTTACTAAGCTCCAAAATGACCTATTTACCTAGCTTAGCTCTAAAATGGCCTACACTTAACATTTTTACCTAGCTTAGCTAAAAAAATGGCATTTTTACCCACCTTAGTTAGAAGAAGAAGATAGAGAAGAGGAGAGGAGAAAAAGAAAGAGAAGAAAAATTCTTCTTCTTCTTATTCTTCTTCTTCTTCTTCATCTTCTTCTTATTCTTCTTCTTCTAACTTTCTTCTTTCCCAATTTGCAGATTTGCTTTAGATGAGGAAGCTTGCGTTGATGGAGTCTACTCTTCTCCTTGTGCTTTCTTTTTGTTTTGATTTTGTAGGATGAACAATGTGAAACTTGCTACCTATATATGTATGTATGGATGAAACCATTGTATGCTTGTTGGATATGTTGGCTAGCTATATATGTTGCATATGGACTTTTGATTTGGTTTATATATGTGCTGGATGATGGTGTCTACTACGCAACTTTATTCTTGTAGACACGTGTTGGGCCTCCAAGCGCAGAGTTTTGTGGGACAGTAGCAATTTTCCCTCAAGTGGACGACCTAAGGTTTATCAATCCGTGGGAGGGGTAGGATGAAGATAGTCTCTCTCAAACGACCCTGCAACCAAATACAAGAAATCTCTTGTGTCCACAACACACCCAATACAATGGCAAATTATATAGGTGCACTAGTTCGGCGAAGAGATGGTGATAAAAGTGTAATATGAATGATAGAAATATATTTTTATAATCTAAATAATAAAAACAGCAAGGTAGAAAATAATAAACGGACACAAAAACGATATTGTAATGCTTGGAAATGAGGCCTAGTGTCCGTACTTTTGCTAGTGCAATCTCTCAATAGTGCTAATATAATTGGATCATATAACCACCCCTCAAAGTGCGATGAAGAATCACTCCAAAGTTCCTATCACTACTGGAATTAGCTTATTTGCCGTCTGCCAGTTCTTTGCCGTCTGCTGGCTGACGACAAAGAAGGTCTTTGTCGTCCGCTTCAGGAAAACGGACGGCAACGAACTGGCTGATGGCAAAGAAGGTCTTTGCCATCAGCCAATTCTTTGCCGTCAGCTGGCAGACGGCAAAGAGAGAGGTGGCCCCCGCTAATGAGCTGATCATAAAAAACTTAACGGGCCCCCTTCTTTGCCATCTGCCAGCAGACGGCAAAGAGAAAAAAAGCGGACGACAAAGGTGGGGCAGACGGCAAAGAGCTAACCTAACTAACGGCAGAGCCCCACCCCGCCCCTCCATCTCTCTGTTTCTGTCTCCTCCCCCACAACCACCGCCACCCGCCGCCGCCCCCGCCGCCGCCCCCTTGCCCCGCCACCCGCCCACCCATCGCCCCTCGCTCCGTCGCCCC
>NC_057796.1:414152387-414153025 GCF_018294505.1 Triticum aestivum
ATCTTACCTAGGTTAGCTCCAAAATGATGCATTTTACCCAAGTTAGCTCTAAAATGACCCATTTTACCTAGATTAGCTCATAAACGATCCATTTCACCTAGGTTAGCTCACAAACGATCAATTTCACCTAAATTAGCTCATAAATGTCATATATTCTTCTTCTTCTTCATTTTCTTCTGCTTCTTCTTCTCCAAAATGACATAAGTTAGCTCTAATATGCTTAGTTCACTCAAAGATGGCATAATTAGCTAGGTTGGCTCCATTTTACCTAAGTTGGCTCTAATATGCTAAGTTATCTCTACTATGCTTAGTTTCCTATAGGTTAGCTCCAAAATTACTTATGTTAGCACAAAATGACCAAGTTTACATAATAAGCTTAAATATAGTCTTGTTTTTCTTCTTCTTCTCCAAAATGACATAAGTTAGCTATAAGTTAGCTCTAATATGCTTAGTTCACTCAAAGATGGCATAATTAGCTAGGTTGGCTCCATTTTACCTAAGTTGGCTCTAATATGCTAAGTTATCTCTAATATGCTTAGTTTCCTATAAGTTAACTCCAAAATTACTTATGTTAGCACAAAATGACCAATTTTACATAATAAGCTTAATTATAGTCCTCTTCTTCTTCTTCTTCTTCT
>NC_057796.1:414155003-414155422 GCF_018294505.1 Triticum aestivum
TTCCATGCAAATCATACCAAAACCATATAAATTTGTTGTAAACATGGCATGAATACTTCATAAATTATAGATACGCTGGAGACGTATCAGATGATCATATCCATATGGCAGGGATATGATTTGGTATGTATATGTGTTGTTATGCTTGTTGAAATTATTTTCAAATGTGTGTATATATATATCTGTGAAATTGAATGAATTTAAGAAAAAACAAAAAAACAGGGGCTCTACAGGCTCTTAGCCGTCTGCTGGCAGACGGCAAAGAGCATTGCCATCAGCCAGCAGACGGATAAGCTGCCACGTGGCAGCTACCTGTGCAACCTGGGAGGCGCTGGGCTAGCCTATATGGTTGCTTTGCCGTCTGCTGGCAGATGGCAAAGAACTTTGCTTCTTTGACATCTGCCAGCAGACGGCATAGC
>NC_057796.1:414156632-414165857 GCF_018294505.1 Triticum aestivum
GGACCCACTCTTCACTCTATCGATTCCTGGAGCGATTTATTGATTTTCCATACAACTTGCAAATGTATATAAATTGAGAAATTAGTGTAAAAAAATGAGAAGACGATTATTTAATTTGATAAGTAAACAAACCCTTTCCTTTGGATTTAAAGGGCTTGACGGCCAAAACTCTACAACCAAGTGATAACCTCGCATGAAGATTAAATGCATCTAATTGTAACCGGTGACCGCATGGAGAAGCAGCTTCCAATTGGAGGAAGAAAACCCATCGCATACATTGGCTGGTGCTATGTAACGATTTGCTAGAGAGATTAAATTAGGCATTTTTCATGAATGACCCAAAAACAACGAACCTACTCATTTGCACCTGGCTTAATAATAATGGACGGAGGTGATAGACACAAGTAAGAGTTAGCTCAATTTACTCACTCAAGGTATATTTTTCTTTTCTCAAAAAATGTTCAGAAATTTTAAAATGTTTGCTGAAACTCCAAAAAGTTTGAAATTTCTGAAATTATTCGCATTTTTATATATTTTGATATATTTTGAAAATGTTCATGATTTCAGAAAATGTTTCTGTTTCAAATTTTGTTCAATCATTAAAAAAGTCCATGTTTTCCAAATTTGTTCGCAATTCAAAAACATTTCAGGGGATTTCATAAAAAAATTGGGTTTTGAGAAATTGTTCACAATTTCAAATATTTTCACTTATTTAGGAAACGAAATTCTCTTTTCAAATTTTGTTCATAAATTCAAAAATAATCATGTTTTCATAACTTGTTCGTAAATTCTTAGGGGAATTTCACAAAAAAATTGCATTTTAAAAAAATGTTCATAATTTCAGAAAATGTTCCCCTTTTCAATTATGTTCTTGTTTTTCAATAAATGTTTGCATTTTTAAATAGTTTTTGTTCGTAGTTTCGAGAAATGTGCAAGTCTCTAAAAATTTGTTAATGTATTTTGGAAATGTTTGTTTTTCAGAATTATTTACTCTTTTTGAAATAAAATCACATTTGAATTTCAAAAAAGTTTACATCTTTCAATGCATATAGTTTGTATAAGCGGTGCTGCAATTTTTAGACAACAAATTGAAGAACTACACTGCCTTAGGGGCGTGGTTAACTCGCGCGCGGTGTTGTGTTCGATTCCACTTTAGGCTTTGCTCGTTGTTTTTATGTTTTGCATGCTGACGGTTGCAGGTTCGATTCCCACCTAGGCCGTCTTTTTTGATGATTTTTTACAGGACGAAAAACTCAGTGCGAGGCCAGATGATTTTCGACGAACGAAAATTGTTGGTACCATGACGGACGAAAATATATCTACTCCCACCGCAAACAAAAAATCAAAAAAAAGTGGAGAAACAATCCTCCCTTTAATATTAGGTAAAGATAAAGATAAAGCTATGGTACGTAATTTGTGTACTCTTGAGAAAAGACAATTACGTTTTATTTTAAAATATTTACAGTGATATACATCTTAATAAATCAATTATCTTGTGGTAGGAATATGCACGCGCGCCAACACGCTCATAACTTTAATCAAAGATTATGTTCAAATAATTAATGTTTAGCACGCTCGGGCACCGGATCGATAGCAGCCTGAGGGTTTGCCGCCAGACCCTCTCGGCTACGAATCCCATCGTCACCATTATTAGATTATCATAGTATAATAGGCGAGCCAAGCGTGCACGCACCAACATGCATTTAAATTCATCTGGGAGTACTATTACTCATATTCGTGCATCTTAGACCTACCATACCTCACCTGGTCAACGCGCTTACACCTGATGACCTTACATCACATTCCATCGTGCAGCCATTTCTCTCTGTAACTTCCTTGGATACTATCAAATTTCTCTCTAGTGCTAACTTCTAGCTCCGATCTTTCCAGTTTTTTTTTTTTTTTGCGGAATCCGATCTTTCCAGTTAGCTAGCTAGTCGATCGACATTTAATCCATGGGGGCTAAAGTTCTTATGCTGATCACCGTGGCCATGGCCATGCTCGGGATGGTGCTCGGCGCCAGTCACACAGTGGGCGCGCCGGCCGGATCATGGGTCCTGCAAACCAACTACACCCTCTGGGCTTCGAGAACTAGGTTCACCACCGGCGATGAGCTCCAGTTTCAGTACTCCACCACCATGCACAATGTGGTGGAGGTGAGAAAGGCTGGGTACGACTCCTGCAACAGCTCCAACCCCATCGCGACGTTCCTGACCGGCAACGATGTCGTCCCACTTGCAGCCATTGGGACGCGGTACTTCATCTGCGGCGTTCCAGGGCATTGCGTCGCCGGTATGAAGGTTCAAGTCAACGTGAAGTCGAAGGCAGTGCGGACAGTACAACGGTGCCGAGGGACGGGGAAGCGGCTCCGGTGCCGGTCCGAGACTGTATTAAGCTCGGCCACAACAGCTGGCATTGATCAGTCTGTGGTGGCGCGGTTAGGTCTGGCCATTGTCGCGGCTGGTCTCGTGTTGTTCTTTTAGTGACCGGCGATTATGGTGTTTTTTTCTTCTTGACGCGCCGTGCATGCTTATTTGTGTATTATAAATAAGTTCTTTTGTTAAATGTAATTTCTTCCATTATAATTGAATTTAACTTATCTTCTTGCCAAACCGAACTATAATCATGGAAAAATGTAAAGGGCAGTGTGAGGTGTCCGTCGGCCGGCCCAAATTTCGGTCGACTGCGTACTAGTCGTTAGATGCAAGCTGCGTGGGCCGTCTGATTTGGTTGCTCATCTCCTTCCTCCCCACACCTTGCGCAGTCTCGCCCAACATCCTTCCCCTCGCGCAGCTTGCCAGTGCCCCCCTGGGCAACATCACACCTCCTGTCGCCTCGGTCCCTAGCACCGCGCCACGCCGGCGAGATGCAGTATCAATGGCTTCTGCCGTGCTGATGCTCGCAAGTGACACTCACACTAGTTCCAGCAAAAACTCTTTCTCGTTCCAGCATTTGCATGCGCTGGCTGTAACATCTCGTTGGCAAGCCAGTGCTCACCGTCGCTGATTCCAGCATCTATAGTCTCTGGTTCCAGCAAAAGGACTTCGCCTGTGGCCCGTCGGTTCCAGCAAAAATGCGCAGCTCGCAGTCACCACCATCATAGCTACTTTGATGACTGCTTGCAACTTTTTTGCCGACGGGTCCCAGCACCTCGCCACGCTGCAAGAAGCACGCGGCCATTCGGCGCCGGTCGGTGCCGTCGTAGCTCCCGGGAAACATGGTTGCACGGTCGTTGAGGTTTTGCAGCTATTCTCCTGCCCTATTCTAGCATCCACACATGTCAATTCCGGCAAAAAAGATGACCGGATGCGGCATCTATTGCCGTCGGGTTCCCGGGATGCACCACGGCTGGTTCCAGTGTCCTCACCAACTAGTTCCAGCAAAAACAATGGCCGAATGTAGCATCATGGTGTCCCCTTGTAGCTTTTCTCTTCGGCTAGCGTAGCTTTCCTCCGTCGTTTTTCTTTCAAGATGACAGATTTATGATTTTATCTTAACAGCTATAAAGGGCATTTACTTTTACGTTGTCCTATTAGAGAAAAGGGCTAAGAGATGAGTAACAAAAAGGATAATATTTAGTATAATTTTTTTTCATTTAGCTTTGAATTGTCATTTACCACGCAAATGTTATAACCAGTCCAGGGCGGACCTTGTGAGCCTGCTTCAAATTATTCTCTTATGAGAGTTTTCCTCTATATTTAAGGTGTACTTAGTGGTAGTGTTTGGACGTAAGTACCAGGTTCAAGCCAATGTGCCCAAGGTATAGTTTCCCACTCAGGACCGCAGAGATTACCCCTTGATATTTGGGTGCACTGCAAAATGGTGTCGTTTTATTGTGTGAAATGGAACAGGGGAACTCATACTAAATAAAAGAAACAAGAGCATCTCGAGGAGAAATGGTAGTGATAAAAAATTCTCCCTCCGATCTATAATAAGTGTCGTGATTTAGGTCAAATGTATAGTACGTACATGACAACTAATTATTAGTGGAATTACCTTTCACTACCAAAAACTAGGACCAACTATAAATCCTCTTTGCCAAATATGATTTTAGGTATATGACCACGGCGAGGCGCCCTACCCTGCAGACTATGCAACTTTTGAATTTGGTCAACACAACATATTATCAATAGTGAATTTCCGTGAATTTTCACAGTGGCATACATCTTAATTAGTATTTTAGAAGAACATTAATTAATTATATAATTAATTGATGTGCAGATGTAGTACATGTGCGCATCAACACGTTCGGAATGTTTAACAAGAGAATATGTTGGATTAATTTATGTTTAGTACGCCCGTGCGGGCATCCGGATAGGACAAGGTCTACTGATGATTTCCTAACTAATTGTTTGGACATGGTCTGCTGACAATTTCGTTACTAATCGTTTTCTCCCCAGACCCGGTCTATTCACGGCTACCTATCTCATCTTCTCCATTCTTAGTTTTCTACTAGCTTAGCCCGCGCGGCGGCACGCCACGCCCCCGTCGATACCGTACATGTATATTGTGTTATTTTCACTCATGTGATGAAAAATAAGGTCTTTATGTGTGTAAACTTGCCGTTATAACTCGGTAGTCACAAGAAAACAGACTATGCACATGAACGATTTCAAAAGGACACATCTATTATCATCAGAAGTGCTACATCTTGCAAGATGCAAAGTACATCCCCTCACCCCGCGAGTTCAGTGGGTCGCCGTCTTTACGCTAGCTTATTCAGGGTGACGTTGACATGGTATCCTCTGGACATAATTTTGATCCATTGCCGAAAGTGTGTGATATGGATGTAAGCTGGTTCTGATAGTAGGTCGTCCTTGGGGCAATTGGTGTAGACCAATTGGAAATTAATCCAATTCCTGAATCAAGTTAGATATAGAATCGACGGCTTTGAGGATCAGATATCTCATCTTGAGGAATATATGTGGAAGTGTATCTTTGTTTAAATTTCTTTGGAGAGTTTTTAATATTAGGTTTAAAAGAACAAAGTTTGTCCCCAGCTATGTAAGGCCCTCTTTAATGTGGCAATATTCTGCTTGTCACATCGATATCACTGTCAGTATTGTCATCAGTCATCACGATCCAGATGTTAAAACTCAAAACCAAGGATGAATGTGGAAGAATATATTTTTCTTAAAAAGATCAAGGTATTCGATCTTAAATACTTGTTCCTGATTGTCAAGTTGATGGAGATGAATATTGTATGGCAAACAAAATAGGCCGCAAAGCAAGATACAGTGCCGACATAACTGAAACAAATGATAAAACTGACTGATGGTAGAGATCTACACACAAACAAACCAGGAGGCCCAGGAATAATTACCAGAAAGCTTGACAACAAATACATAAGCAGGAGCCATTTTGATTGATCCTTGTGTATATGTGTGCGATTAAATCCATTATTTTGTGATTATCTTATTTTTGTAGAATCAAATGGAAAAATAAATATAATGATGTATTTGATACTCCTAAACACAATTCAGTTTTTGGAAAAAAGGAACTTCGCCAAGGCCCCAAAATAATTTAAATTGGCAAATGATTATGCACATGTTGCACAAAATCTCGCAAACATCTATTTTGATCATTGCTCCATTTTTTATAAGGACAAATGTATTTGGCAACCCTGTGACAGTTTGCAAAACTGCCGCACCAGCTGGGAGACGTCGGATCACGATCACGTGATTGAAGCGGTATGCAGAAAAAAAAACACCAAACAGATCGAACCCCACCCTCACGAGAAAACCAATTTTGCTTCCCTCTCTCCCCCGACCTCGCTCCGATCCCCATCCCAGCCGCCGGCGAGCTCGCGCGCCACCATGGTCGCTCGCCCACTAGCGCGCCACCACCGACGGAGACTCCTATTTCCGCCTCCCCGCGCCGCCCACACTCCCCCCTCCCCCTACCCACACCAGGCATTGTGCGCCGCCCCCTCTACCTCCTGCATGCCGCCGCGAGCCAACCACGCGCCGGCAACTAGCCAGCCGAGGCGGACTCTGTCCGGTGGCCGTCGTGGACTGGCCCATGGATAGAATGGGCGCGGCGGGCGGTGTTGCTCCTGTTGCTAGTGGTGGTCACCGTGCCGGCAAGGCTCTGCCAAACTGATTCGGTGTGTGGTCAGTCAGTCCCCTCGGCCATCTGAAAGCTCTGTTTCATCTAACATTTCTCCACACTGCTCACCTTGTTCTGTATGGATTATGTTTACCTGTGGGAGTTGTGAACATTATGAACTACTTATCCAAGCAGTATTGATTTGTTAGATCTGAAACTTACCAAGTTAGCTGATCTGTACAATTGCCTACCTATTCTACTACCATGTTTGGCGAGAATGACAGTGAAAGCGTAATCCTGGTCAAGATATCTGATTGCTTCGACACAGAGATTTATCCTCAGCTTAAGGACATCATCAAGGTGAGCCAAATTGATTACATTTCATAAGCTAAACATTTTCAGTGCCTCAGACAAGTTTCTGGTAAGTAATTAGTTATGCAGAGTGTTATTAATTAGGAAATGGAGAAGATCAAGCGAATCCCGGTGGACAACTACGTGCCCTACACAGAGAGGCTGAAAATGCTGCGGACATTTGTGAACCCCAAGACCTGCAGCTTAGTGCAGCCGACGGGAGGCTTGTGCAGACCTACAACCAGAAGTCAGTGTTGTCTATACCCCAGCACAAATTCTACAAGCTATACTGACCATTCATGCTTCCTTACATCTCCATCAACATGCCGAAATTCATATATTTCCTGACGCACCCTAATCCTGATTGAAACATGTGCATATGTCTACTTATTGTGATGTAGGGATTGAACTACTTTGGGATTGATATCGACGTGCACAGGTTCAACTACATATCGTGAAAGGGCTTCGAGACCTTCCGAGAGCAGCACACACATGGCGCCATTGATCTTGATCTAACCATTCAGGTACTTAAGTTTCCTTCTGTTCTTGGCCTTGGGACCACTTGGCATGAGGAGTATTTTGTTCAGAGGAAGTCTAATGTCTGAACCTTATGCATCTCGGTAACTTACACTATGTTAGCTTGGTCACTTCTAGCGTGTCAGCATGACAACACTCACTTTGCTAACCTGTTTAACTCATTTTATTTTTCAGCATAGTAACTTCAACTGTTTCTACCTGATAATTCATATTGATTTAGCTTGATAAATTATATCATGCCAGCATTTTAACTCGAACCACTTTGAATACTTGTTTTTTTACTTTAACCGGATAACTTAAGCAACTTGAGCTGATAAGTTAAGTTATAAACTTATAATATGTCAGCCTGATAACTTGTGATGTATCAAAATGTTTAACTCTAACTGGTTTCAACACTTATGTTTTACTTCGACTTGATGACTTATGCAGCTTGAACATGATAATTTATAGTATGTCGGCCTGAAATAAATTCTAGTGGGCCAGCATGATAAGAACCACTTTGTTAGCCTATTTAACTCATTCTATTTTTTCAACATGGTAACTTGAACAATTTCTAACTGATAGTTCACATTGTTTTAGCCTGATAAATTATACCGTGTCAGCATATTTTCGATCTGCTTTCAACATTTTTTTACTTTCAAACCGATTAATTATGCAAATTGAGCCTGATAAATTATACCGTATCAGCATATTTAATTCGGACTGCTTTACTTTCAACCCGATTAATTATGCAAACTGAGCCTGATAACTTAATATGCCAGCTTGATAACTATGAAGTGTCACCACATTTCACACTTGTCAGCATGTTTAACTCATTCTATTTTTTGCATGGTAACTTCATTTTTAGCATGATAATTTATGATGTGTTAGCACAATAACTTGTATTTGTTTCGGCCGATAATTTGTATTGTTTCAACCAGATAAACCACATTTCTCTTTATCTTATCAGACGACGGGGAGCCTCATGAATATGGGCTTCTCCAGCTGCCGGATGGCCATCCCCCAATGTTCCTTCGTGCTCGTCGTAGTCACCCACTCCGAGTCACTCAACCTCAGGGCAGCCATCGGCGCCACCAAGCTCGCCAGCACGCTCGTCTAGCTCGACGGCGCCATGGTGCTCACCTTCTACATAGGTGTGGCCTTCAGCTTCCTCCAGGCTGCTGTCGTCGGCCTCGGCGTGTAGCGCAGCCTCGCCGGCTGGATCATCTCCAGCAGGTTCCAGATCCTCACTTTTCTCTACTCCATAAGAAACCAACCAACCATCGTGCTTCTGAATTGCTGCTACAGTATGCACAACATGGCTTGCCACTGATCGGCTTTGATTGATTTTACCTAAATTTAGGGTGTGGTCGTGTCCGGCATGTCCTTCGTGATGCTAACATGGTGCATCGACCGAGGACCTAGCCTGGTCAATGGGAAACTCTGACCGCACTAACCAGGTCAGCTACATCATGCTTGTGCTGAGATTCATCAATCCATGTAGTTGTACATTGGTGGAGTTAGTGAATCAAAAACTTATGGAATCGACCCGTAGATAACTCATTCCACCCTAGTGATTATCAAAGAACTTATTGCAAGGAGTTTTTCTAAATGATGGCCTGAGGGGCTGCTAAGTTACCTGGGCCTGTAACTTTTGACCGGGTGATGGAACATACCCCGGTAATTCCCGCGAAAATAGCATGGTAATTTCGCACTGCATGGCTGGTAAGTTAAAATACCCTGTGCCCTGTTAACTTCAACTCGGGGAAAAAATATTTGAAACATACACCGATAACTCCTTCCTAAATAGCATTGTAATTTAACACACCACAGACATGATAACTTCAGTGTCTAGTGCATGGGGAGAAGATTGGGAAACCTTTTTTTGCCTCCCGTACCTTCAGTGTAAACAACATGATAATTTACGTAATGCAGGCATGATAACTTAGGTATAAAAAACACGGTAAGTTTGACACCCGGTGGAGCAATGTTGTTGAAAAACATACCCCTGTAACTGATGTGTAAATAGCATGGTAATATAGGCATCGTAGGCGTGATAACTTAAGTTCAGAACATCGCGGTAACTTTGTCCAAAGGGGAAAAAGTTATTGAAAACCATACCCCGGTAATTTATGTGAAAATAGTACGGCAATATACGAACCACATATCTGACAATTTAGTACAAACATCACGGTAAACTTAACCAGGGAGAAAAAGTTATTGAAAAGATAGCCCCCGATAAGTTCTATCTAAATAGTATGATAGTATACAAACTTCATATCTCATAACTTAAGTACAAACAACGTGATA
>NC_057796.1:414166122-414229638 GCF_018294505.1 Triticum aestivum
TATTGAAAAATATCCTCAGATAACTTCTATATAAATAGTATGATAATATACGAAGCTCACACGATAACTTAAGTACAATCACCATGGTAACATTTGACAAAGGGAAAACGTTGTTTACGAATATACCCCGGTAATTTCTATGTAAATAGTATGGTAATATACGACCCTCATTTCTGATAACTTAAGTGCAAACACCGTGGTAATTTCATCTAAAAAGGAGGGAAGGGGACTTCTGGGTTTCTGAACCGTGTGAACCGATATGAAACATGCAGAAAAAAAATGGAACTAGAATGCATAGTCCTAAAACCCAAACAAATGAGGCTGGTGTTTTGGATTTTCACTTACTGTTGGTTGTCTTTTTCTGTTTAATCTCGTCTCAAGTAGATACATCTAGCATGTAGATTGAATCTAATCAATAAAGGTGGCTAGCACAGTTGGATGTCATTACATTCAGTATATGTGATGGTGTGGGTTCAATCCCCCATTTGTTCCATTTTTTGTGCCTATTTTTAAACAGCTAACTGCCCAGAAAATTGGGTGGACCCCGCAACCTCAGAGTTGGTTTGTTCGAGGGGAGGTGGGATCGAAGGCTGGCAGCCCAGAATCAGGAGGAGCCCGGGAGAGGAGGTAGGATCGAAGGGAGCGATTCGTTCGAGAGGAGTGGGTCGTGTGGTAGTTTTGCAATCTGGCACACAGTTGACAAATATCACAGTCCTTTTTATAATATTATTTCAAGTACGAAAGAGTTATGATACTATTTGGTGTTCATGTAAAATCAAATAAATGTTCTCTTATTATTGCCGATACAAACGGAGATATTTAATATTCATATTATTACTGGTTGTAGGCGTTAACATGAGAAATATTACTACTTCCCTAGGGTCGGCATGCAAGTTGACACGTCCGCGACTCGTCCGCATCGTCCCAATCAGTTCACTTTTGCTAATAGCAGGATTAGGCTGGTCATAGTGGGAAGTAACTTAAACTAGTAACATGCATATGTTATTAGTCTATGTTACTACCTCTATAGTGCATAGTATCATAGATTAGTATCATAGGTAGTCTCATTTATTGCCATGCATGACACATATTTACATCATATTTATTATGTTACAGTATCTACATATGTTACTATAACCATCTATCTTTTTTAATTGCCTGCCACATAAGTATATTTGTGAATCCCAAGCATCAGCCGCGTCCGGGGCCAGGACTGCCTGCTAATAGCTTTGGCCGACTCGTCCGTGTCGAGCTGCTATTGGCCGGCGGACAGATGCAGAAGCTGCATGTACGCTAGCTTTGGTCTGGCTGGTTGCATACTACTGATTGCTTTGAGCCTTTGAACGCTAGCTTTGCTCTGGCTGGTTGCACGCTTAGCAACTGATGAGTAAATTATTTCAGCATTTTGCCCTGCCTGATTGCTCTAGCAGCTGGGTGATCAAAGGCCAAAGTATAGCATCACTTCAAGTGCTGAATCATGAAGAGTGATAGCATCTTGTAAAACTAAATCCAAGTTATAGTACCATCTTCAACATTTTAGCATAATAAGCACATGGCATGAGCCTTGAAAAAACAGAAAAAGAGAAGAAGGCCAGCACTGCTAATGAAGAACGTAGCTTGCCCACTAAATTCTCAGAGAATAACACTGTATCCCTGGGGCCAACACAATCATGTACAATAGCTAGGTAGTCTACGCAAACCCGGAAAATAACTCATCACACATGAGTATATGAGAATCGATATACAGCCATACAGGTAAGGGTGGAGGCACACCTTGTTGGGCATGCGACGGATCAAACCGTGGAGATGAGACCTTGCCGTGCGAGCTATGGGTCACGACTCAGAGCATCTCCAACAGCCGCGCTAAACAAGCGTCGCGCCGTAAATTTGGCCATTTTAGCGCGCACGCAACCCGCCAGGTGTCTTCAGCGGGCGCGCAATAACCGCGCGCGCGGTATAATGAGTTGGGCGCGCTGTCCGATTCGCTATCTCGCACGGTGTATTTGGGGCGCCCGCTTCCGCGCGCGGCACACTCGAGCGCTCGCGCCGCACTCTCTCCTCTCCGCCTCCTACGCCCCGCGTGCGCCGGCGCCGGCGAACTGCACCCCATGGACGCACGCGCCGGCACCCCGCTCACCCCATCCTATAGCCGCGACCCGTCCACCGCCGCCGCCGCCGCAAACCCTAGCGCGGCGGGCGTTGGCCCGCCTCCGGCGGAGCTCCCCCGACCATTGGCCTCGTGCGCGGCCTCTTCATGCCGCCGCGGATGACCTCGGCGGCGGGTGGCGTCGCGCCGGCGCCGGCCCGAGCCGCCGCCCCCCTCGAAGCTCCCCAATGCGACGCGGCCGAAGAAGGGCAAGGCGTCGGCGAAGAAGAACAAGGCGGTGGACGGCTCCGGCACCTCGAAGGCGAGGAGGAAGAAGCTTGCAGGGCGTGTGACGGGCGCGGCGGCTACCGAAGCGCCGGCGAGCTCACTCGTTGAGCCGGCGGCCGACGCGCACAACGTGTTCGACGAAATGCCCCCAAGGTAAAAAAAATCAACGTTTCTTTTCTTGTTATTTTTTGAATGCATCATATAGATAGCTTATTCGCATTGTTCAAACAACTTTGTAGTCTCAACGATGATGCATACATGTCAACTATGGGTGTTGGCTCCAACAATTCGCATTGGTCTCAAACCAATGACATGCATTTCGAAGACCATGAGTTCGAGGTGGACGAGGAGGGTGAGGGCATTGTCGACGCGCCGAAAGGAAGAGCAGGCAATTACACCAACGCCGATGACATCTTACTATGCAATACTTGGTTGCAAGTGTCGAGGGATCCATCCGTTGGAGGTGATCAAAGTAAAGATGCTTATTGGGGGCGGATGAAAGAACACTATGATGTTCACAACGTGAGTGAAATTGACTGCTCCGAGAGATCACTTCGGTCCCGGTGGTCGACAATCAACTCGGATTGTCAAAGGTGGGCGGCTTGTCAAAAGGCGGTTGACAAGTTGAACCCAAGTGGCACAAATGAGGACGATAGAGTAAGTGGCATTTCATACATGTTCATCATACTTGTTGTTGGTGTTCGAAGTGCTAAACTTGCTTTGTTTTCATGTAGTACCACATTGCACAAAACTTGTTCAAAGAAGAGGAGAGGAAAACCAAGAAGGGGAAGATCAAGAAAGGAAGGGTCTTTACCTTGCCTCATTGCTATACCGTGTTGAAGGATGATGAGAAATGAAAGAAGCGTGAAGATTTGGATGATTTGCATTTGAGCAACAAACGCAAGCGAACAATTGAGTTGAATGATGATGATGAGGAGGAGGAGGATGATGCATCAAGTGATGACGGCAAGAGAAGCCCCACACCCAACTCGGTTTCATACTCGAAGCCAAAACGACCGGATGGATGCAAGAAAGACGCACAAGAAAAGAAGAAGAGGAAAGGAGATGATGAGCTCAAAAATTCTATGGAAGCTATTGTGAAGGCAAGAAAAGAAGCCAACGAGGTGAGGAAAATGGCAAGGAACCAAGATGCCGCGGCCGAGGAGAGGAGGTTGGCGGCCGAGGAGAGGAGGGTGGCGGCCGAGGAGAGGAAGGTGGCTTTGGAGGAGAGGAAGGTGAGCAATAAGGAGCGAACAAGATTGTTGGAATGGGAGAAGCACTTGTTCTTCTTGGACACATCTAACCTCAATGAGGCGCAAAAGGAGTTTGTCAATCTTTCATGTGAAGAAGTCTTGATCCAAAAAAGAGCCATGGTTCGTGCAATGGGGGGCGGTGGCCTCGGCGCCATGGGTGGCGGTGGCCTCGGCGCAATGGGTGGCGGTGGCCTCGGCGCCATGGGTGGCATGGGTGGCCTCGAAAGTTCCGTGGGCGGTTTAGGTGTCATGGGAGGCATGGGTGGCTTTGGAGCACCCCCTGACGCTATGGCCGTCATGGGAGGCATGAGTTTTGCTTCTCTCATGGGAGGCATGGGTGCACCTCCGGCCGCCATGGGCGGAATGTCTTTCGATGTGCCTCCTCACACACATTCGCATGAAGGTACCGTTGAAGATCTTGCCAACACCGTCGAAGCTTCACGTGATGCGGTGCGCGATGAGGAGAGGGAGGAAGTATCATCTTCGGAGGAGGTAGAATCGTCTTCCGAAGATGAGGACGAAAACGAGGAGGAGGATTGATGTGTCTTTCGTTTGTGTCTTGAACTTGGTTTGCATTTTGAACTTGGTTGTATGAACTTGTGGGCATGATTTTGAACTTGTGGGCATGAACTTTTATTTATCAACTTTTTGTGTGAAAATTTATATGTCATGTTCATTGCATTTTGAATGTTTTCAAATTTATTTTGTGTCCAAAATGCCATATATGCAATGCCCCGGCGAGTCGCGCGCGCTGCATTTTTTGCGCGCTGCATTTTAGCGCGGCTGTTGGAACCAGCGCTGGCGGCCACGCAAAACTAGGCGAACGGCGCGCGACAAACTAGTTTTTAGCGCGCGGCGCGTAGCGCGGCTGTTGGAGATGCTCTCACGACCATATGCATGCGAGTTCGATGCGTCCGAGCGTAGGGGCCATGGCACCATGAGAGCAACACACGCACCACACAAGACGCAGCCGTTGAACGCAAGCCGCACGCGAGGCAGCAGAAAGGGCGTCACCGCGGCAGGGTGCATGGCCAAGAGCGAACTGGAGGCAGTCGTCGCGTGCTCACCTTCCTGCAGCTAACGCGGAGGCGGACAGACAGGGAGCTGGGGGCACCTTCGCGCATCTGCTTCGGCGGTAGCCTAGCTTAGGCCGCAACCGCATCTCTTGACGACGACGACGACACGGGGCGGCGGACGGCTCTGGCCGGTAGTGGGGGGCGGCGGGGCGCCCACGGTTTGTGCGGACGCGGGGTCGATCGATCGAGGTGTCGATGACGTGGAAAACTCACATGCCAAGCATGAGGTACACCTAGGCGACATAGGACGGTGGGGTGCTGGTGGGCTGGGCAGGCGTAACCTCCAGCCGTCGGGAAGCTGGGCGAGCTCGAGGTCAAAAACATCAGCACCGCATGCACCAACGACGCCGTCAATGACATTGACGAAGACGACGACGCATCACCGCGGCCTGCGTTCCACCATCGCCTCCTCTTCTGGGTCGAAGCCTCTGCACACTCCTCGCCATCGGAGTGATTCCGAAAGTTGGGTTGTGGTAAAACTGAGGCAAGGAAAGAAAGCGCCGTCGTCGGAGTAGTCCGCTCCGCCGCGGTCGTCAATCCCTCGCTGCCAAAAAGAAGAGTAAAAATGCAGTAAGAAATTAAACAAGGGGAAGAGGGACACCGGACATACCGGAGAACGACCTCGCCTAGACCACGGATGGGATCCAGCGGATGGCGGCGCGTGCATGTGTCGTATTCCATGGCCGCCGGCGTAGAGCCCGAACGCGGGACGCCGGACGTCTACTCCATGAAGTTGAGCGTTGTCGCGGCCGACCGCCCCGCAAACAGCAAAAAATCGCCGCGACGACGGTTCCGTCCGGTCGTCGCCTCGCCAGACCATGACGTGCGCTGCTCAAAGATTCCTGAACAATACAAGAGAAAAGAGGATTCAGGTATCCGGCTGAAGCAACGCGACGGCGAGGGACTGATATTCCGCGTTGGACGCCGCATGAGCTCCAGGTCGAGCAAGACGGGCCGCTCCTCTTCCGCGACGGCTACCACTAAATGCAATGACGAACGCGTGTATGATTGAAACCAGAATGGGAGGAAGACCGATGGATGGGCCCCGTATTTATAGCAAGCAACGACGTACCAAAAACAAATTGAAGACAGCCACTATATGCAGCAAAGAAGCAGCTAGAAAGGTTGAGAAAAGCGGCAGCCGACTATATAGCAGGCCTGGAAAGCACGGCCGAAGCGGCGGCCGATTTAAAATCGCCCACGGCAGCATGAGGATCCGCGTACAGGGCAGGCCCACCTGGCAGACCCGCAATAGCGCACAAACGAAAGAAGACAGAACACATCAGAAAAGAATAAACAAAGCGGTAGACAAGGGAGTAGCGAAATCGGCTTCTGGATACGGACAATGCAAGCCAATCGGAACGGCCGATCGTGCATGCACATGCAATCCAATGGCGTGCTGAATTAGAAATCTCACCCTCAATCGCTAGTTGCACACGGACGTCTACCACGCTAGGTCCGCCAATAAAACACGTGCCATGTCCCAATTGGGTAACTTTTCACTGATAGAAAAAAGTCAAAAAAATAGGGTAAACTAAACCTGGCCAGGTTTAGTATATTAAGAATTAAAGCTACGGAACCAAGCATATATAATAATATCAGTTTCAGGAGCTAACGTGTACGATGTCATTTTCATGTATTTTTGACGGCCTACTCTATGTCAACTCGTCAACGCGCTTACACCCAATGATCCTTTAACACATCCATCGCCTATATATGTCGACACACTAGTATCAGTGATCTCACAACACCATCCATCCTGCAGCCATTTCTCTCTTTAGCTTCCTTGGAGCTTGTGATCTTTAGTTGATCAGACAACATAACCAATTTTATAGTCACCTACTATGTGTTATGATCCGGCAACCCCGAAGTGACAATAATCGGGACCACTCCCGGTGATGGCCGTAGTTTGAGGAGTTCATGTTTTCACTATGTGTTAATGCTTTGGTCCGGTACTCTATTAAAAGGAGGCCTTAATATCCCTTAGTTTCCGCTAGGACCCCGCTGCCACGGGAGGGTAGGACAAAAGATGTCATGCAAGTTCTTTTTCATGAGCACGTATGACTATATTCGGAATAGATGCCTACATTACATTGATGAATTGGAGCTAGTTCTGTGTCATCCTATGTTATGACTGTTACATGATGAACCACATCCGACATAATTCTCCATCACCGATCCAATGCCTCCGAGCTTTTCACATATTGTTCTCCATTTATTTATTTTTCCGTTGCTACTGTTACAATCACTACAAAACCCAAAAATATTATTTTTGCTATCGTTACCGTTACTTCCATATTACTTTGCTACTAAATACTTTGTTGTAGATATTAAGTTATCCAGGTGTGGTTGAATTGATAACTCAACTGCTAATACTTGAGAATATTCTTTGGCTCCCCTTGTGTCGAATCAATAAATTTGGGTTGAATACTCTACCCTCGAAAACTGTTGCGATCCCCTATACTTGTGGGTTATCAAGACTATTTTCTGGCGCCGTTGCCGGGGAGCATAGCTCTATTCTTTGAGTCACTTGGGATTTATATCTGCTGGTCACTATGAAGAACTTGAAAGACGCTAAAACAAAAATTTATCCCTCAACTACGAGGGGAGGTAAGGAACTGCCATCTAGCTCTGCACTTGATTCACCTTCTGTTTTGAGTAAGCTTGCGACACCTAAACCTGCTTCTGCTATTAATTCTGATATGTCGCATGTTATTGATGATGCCACTTCTGCTATGCATGATACTTATGATGAAACTACTTCTATGCTTGATACTACTGTGCCACTTGGTGAATTTCTTGATGAACAACTTGCTAGGGCTAGAGAGAATGAAATTATTGAAACTGATAATATTGATGAAAGTGATGATGAAGACTCTCCCAATAAATATGAATTGCCTGTTGTGCTTGAGAGCTATGTTATGGATGAAGAAACTGCTAGAGACTTTCTTGCTTGCAATGATAGAAGTGATCTTAAGAAATTATTAGCTAAGCTTAAACAAAAAAACTCTGAATGCTAGAATGAAATATGATCCTGCCTATGCTACTTCACCTATCTTTGTTACTGATAAGGATTATGAATTCTCTATTGATCCTGATATAATTACTTTGGTTGAATCTGATTTTTTTTATGGCTATGAATCTGAAACTGTTGTGGCACATCTTACTAAATTAAATGATATAGCCACCCTATTCACTAATGATGAGAAAACTCGCTATTACTATATCCTTAAAATATTTCCGTTCTCATTAAAGGGTGATGCTAAGATATGGTTTAATTCTCTTGATCCTGGTTGTGTGCGTAGTCCCCAGGATATGATTTATTACTTCTCTGCTAAATATTTTCCCGCTCATAAGAAACAAGCTGCTTTAAGGGATATATATAATTTTTTGCAAATTGAAGAAGAGAGTCTCCCACAAGCTTGGAGGAGGCTTCTCCAATTACTTAATGCTTTGCCTGATCATCCTCTCAAGAAAAATGAAATACTTGATATCTTTTATAATTGACTAACTGATGCCTCCAGAGACCACCTGGATAGTTGTGCTGGTTCTGTTTTCAGGGAAAGGACACCAGATGAAGCTGAAATTCTATTGAATAATATATTGACAAATGAAAATAATTGGACACTTCCTGAACCAACTCCTAAGCCAACTCCGAAGAAGAGGGGTGTTCTATTTCTCAGTCCTGAAGATATGCAAGAGGCAAAGAAATCTATGAAAGAAAAAGGTATAAAAGCTGAAGATGTTAAGAATTTACCTCCTATTGAAGAAATACATGGTCTTAATTCATCACATATTGAAGAAACTCATGGTCTTGATAACCCGACACAGGTAGTAAAGGTAAATTCTCTCTATAGATATGATAAAGCTGAAATCCCTCCTACTAAAATTGCTAGCGAATGCTTGGATGAGTTTGATAACTTTATGGTTAAGCAAGAAAATTTCAATGCTTATTTTGGTAGACAATGAAAACAAAATGCTTATATGATTGAACACTTGGGTGATTATATGTCTAGAGTTAAAGGTGAACTTAAACTCATTAGTAAACATGATTCTATGGTTACCACTCAACTAGAACAAGTACTGAAAGCTCAGAATGATTTGCTTAATGAATTGAATAGTAAGAATAATGACTTTGTTTTTAGAGTGGCTACTAGAACTGGTAAAATGACTCAGGAACCTTTGTATCCTGAAGGCCATCCTAAGAGAATTGAGCAGAATTCTCAGAGAAATAATTTAGATGCACCTAGTCCTTCTAAGAAGAAGAAAAAGAAAAATGATAGGACTTTGCATGCTTCTAGTGAACCTGTTGTTGACACACCTGAGAATCCCAATGATATTTCTATTTCTGATGCTGAAACACAATTTGGAAATGAACATGAACCTAGTGACAATGTTAATGATCATGTTCATGTTGATGCTCAACCTAGAGTTGATAATGATGTAGAAATTGAACCTGCTGTTGATCTTGATAACCCACAATCAAAGAATCAACGTTATGATAAGAGAGACTTTGTTGCTAGGAAGCACGGTAAAGAAAGAGAACCATGGGTTCAGAAACCCATGCCTTTTCCTCCCAAACCATCCAAGAAAAAGGATGATGAGGATTTTGAGCGCTTTGCTGAAATGATTAGACCTATCTTTTTGCGTATGCGATTAACTGATATGCTCAAAATGAATCCTTATGCTAAGTATATGAAAGAAATTGTTACAAATAAAAGAAAGATACCGAAAGCTGAAATTTCCACCATGCTTGCTAATTATACTTTTAAGGGTGGAATTCCAAAGAAACTTGGAGATCCAGGAGTACCAACTATACCATGCTCCATTAAAAGAAATTATGTTAGAACTGCTTTATGTGATCTTGGAGCCGGTGTTAGTGTTATGCCTCTCTCTTTATATTGTAGACTTGATTTGAATAAGTTGACACCTACTGAAATATCTTTGGAAATGGCTGATAAATCAACTGCTATACGTGTCGGTATTTGTGAGGATGTGCCTGTTGTGGTTGCAAACGTTACTATTTTAACGGACTTTGTTATTCTTGATATTCCCGAGGACGATAGTATGTCTATTATTCTTGGAAGACCTTTTTTGAATACTGCAGGGGCTGTTATTGATTGCAACAAAGGCAATGTCACTTTTCATGTTAATGGCAATGAGCATACGGTACACTTTCCGAGGAAACAACCTCAAGTCCACAGTATCAATTGGAAAAATTCCATCAATTATTATTGGAGGTTTTGAATTTCCTCTTCCTACTGTCAAAAAGAGATATGATATTCTTATTATTGGGGATGTGCATATCCCCGTTGAGGTAACATAGTGTTATTCGAAATTTCTCCGGCTCCATGTTATTCGGAATGAGTTTGTTAACAAGACTTGATCAACCTTGTTAGTGGATTTCTTTTGATGAGCATGAGATGGATGAAGTTAGAAAGCACAACCTTCTGTACCCTCTTTTTATTTTCTGTTATTTAGTTGAAATAAGTAAAAATAATATTTTTTCTGTCTGTTTTTTGAATTATCCGTGCAATATAAGAATACCCCAAAAATAAACGTTCTCCAAATGCCCTGCCAATTTAATATGATTTTTTCTGAAATATTTGAGAATATTTGGCATTGAGAACACAGCAGGGGGAGCAAGCACCTGGGCACGAGGGTCCAGGGCGCGCCCCCTACCTCGTGGGCCCATGGTGGCTCCCCTCGACTTATTCCTGCACCCACACACTTCTTCTTCCTCCCAAAAAAATTACCAATCAGCTCAAGCACGAGTTCTAGCTCATTTTGCTGCGATTTTCGATCTGCTTGCTCAAAGCACCTCTCACAAAAACTGCTTTGGGGGATTGTTCCTTGGTATGTGACTCCTCCAATGATCCAATTAGTTTATGTTCTAGTGCTTTATTCATTGCAAATTTGTGCTACCTAGGTGACCATGTTCTTGAGCTTGCATGTCAAATTTTTATGGTTCCAAGTAGTTCTAATGCATGATATAGTCTCTAGGCACTTGTAGGAGTAGTTGCTATCAATTTTGTTAAGCTTGGTTCACTTTTATTTGAAGTTACTAAAAATTTCAGAATTTTTTCAGAGGAAGAAATATGTTTAGGAAAATGTACCAAGGTGGTCCTTCAAGGAAGCAAGGACCCAGGCTTGCAATGCGTGATGCTGATGATGAACCACCAAGGGACGCTCCAGTGCGGCCTTGTGATTGGCCTTCAGAGGACTTCATGGATCAAGCAGGAATTAAGGAAGAATTTAACGCATATTTGCGTACCGCTGATCTTGTGAGCTTCGAGGCAGAGAAGTGCCGTCAGTACCACTATCTCACTAGTTCCTTTGTGAGGAGGTTTGAATTTTCGTCTTCACGCAATTCTCAAACTGTCCTGTTTGATCTTTATGAAAATTCTTATACTATGGACTTAGAGGATTTTACCACTGCTTGCAAACTCCCACAGTGGGGTAGTACTAGTGAACCTCGCAAATCTGAATTTAGAGATTTTCTTGCTAGTATAACTGTGGGGAAATCTAGAGACATAGCACAAGCTACCATAGGGAGCATTCATTTTCCTGCTTTACATTATTTTGCTCTCTTCATAGGTAGGTGCATAAATGGTAAGGATGAAGCATGTCACATGTGTGTCCCTGACCTCAGTATTCTCAGGAGTGCCGTGTTAGGGGATAAACATTATAATTTGGGAGCCACTGTTGCACGTAGGTTGCATCATAATAGATTTAATGAAGATTTCTTTGGTGGAATTTATGCAACCCGTTTAGCTAATTTTCTTGGTGTAACCATACGTGGGGATGATATTGAGTTGCCTCCTGCTTATTTAGATTACGACGCTATGGTTCGTCATCGTTTTGTTGAGAGAAACGATCAGTTCCTCCAGTACCGACTAATCTGTAACAGACGACGCACCTATCACGTCGCTCTCCCTGCTTCTACCTTCTTTGACTTTCAGGCAAAGGGGAGATATTTCATAACCAGTGAGGAGGCGAACGAGTACGAGAGGAGGGCTGAGATAGCTCGCCTCCAAGCTGTAGCCCACAATGCAATGACTGCTGCATCACAATACGACCCCAACTATAACTTTGGATATCCGCCAGGCCAGCCGTGGCAATAGACCAACTTAGGCCAAAAGCCTAAGCTTGGGGGAGTACGTATTTCTCACCGACATTACATTCATGTTTACACACTTATTGCTAGATGTCGGTGCTCATACTCTTTCATTGTAATATCCATGCTAGTTTATTTTCCTTTTTATGCTTTCTTCTTGTGTGTTTGAAAAATCTTAAGAAAAACTAAAAAAAATTAGTACTAGCGTTTAGCTAGTTTACTTTCTTGCTGTAGTAGTAGTAATTAAAAGAAAACCCAAAAATATTTCTTGTTCTTCTCTTGCTTGTTGGGAGCTTTCCCGTGTAAATAGTTTTATTTCTTTTCCTTTTTGGGGGGTCGATAGGGAAGACCATGATGAAAATGTTGAAGTGGCTCTTATATGCATTATTGTTGATTTAACCAAGAGTCCAATGCGCGTGCACTATTATTATTATTCACATCGTTCGGTCGTGCAAGTGAAAGGCAATTATGACGATATATGATGGACTGATTGAGAAGAGAGAAGCTGGTATGAACTCGACCTCTCTGGTTTTTGTAAATATGATTAGTTCATCGTTCCTGATTCAGCCCATTATGAATAAACATGTTTGCAATGACAATTAGAGATTATAGTTGCTTATGCCATGCTTAATTAGCTAGGAGTTTATAATGATTTACCTTGCGTGCCAACATGCTATTAAAATGGTTGTGATGTGGTATGATAGGGTGGTATCCTCCTTTGAATGATTCAAGTGACTTGACTTGGCACATGTTCACACATGTAGTTGAAACAAAATCAACATAGCCTTCACGATATTTATGTTCATGGTGGATTATATCTTACTCATGCTTGCACTCAATGTTTATTAATTTTAATGCATGTTCATGACTGTTGTCTCTCTCTAGTTGGTCGCTTCCCAATCTTTTGCTAGCCTTCACTTGTACTAAGCGGAAATACTGCTTGTGCATCCAATTCCTTAAACCCTAAAGTTATTCCATATGAATCCACCATACCTTCCTATATGCGGTATCTACCTGCCGTTCCAAGTAAATTTGTATGTGCCAAACTCTAAACCTTCAAATGAAATTCTGTTTTGTATGCTCGAATAGCTCATGTATCAACTAGGGTTGTCCGTATCTTCCATGTTAGGCGGGTTATTCTCAAGAGGAGTGGACTCCGCTCCTCACTCACGAGAAAATGGCTGGTCACCGGGATGCCCAGTCTCATGCTTTATGCAAACCAAATCAAAATAATTGCAAACAAAACTCCCCCTGGGACTGTTGCTAGTTGGAGACACTCGTTGTTTCGAGCAAGCCATGGATTGATGCTTGTTGGTGGAGGGGGAGTATAAACTTTACCATTCTGTTTGGGAACCGCCTATAATGTGTGTAGCATGGAAGATATCGCCATCTCTTGGTTATTATGTTGACAATGAAAGTATGCCGCTCAAAATATTATTTATCTCTATTTCAAAATCGAGCTCTGGCACCTCTACAAATCCCTGCTTCCCTCTGCGAAGGGCCTATCTATTTACTTTTATGTTGAGTCATCACCCTCTTATTAAAAAGCACCAGCTGGAGAGCACTGCTGTCATTTGCATCCATTACTATTAGTTTATATTGGGTATGACTATGACTGGATCTCTTTTACCATGAATTATAATGTTTAGTCAGTCCTTGATCTTTAAAGGTGCTCTGCATTTATGTTTTGCGGTCTCAGAAAGGGCTAGCGAGATACCATCTTGTTATATCATATTATGATTGTTTTGAGAAAGTGTTGTCATCCGAGATTTATTATTATTGCTCGCTAGTTGATTATGCCATTGACATGAGTAAACATGAGACCTAAATGTTATTGTGAATGTGGTTAGTTCATAATCTTTGCTGAAAACTTGAATGCTGGCTTTACGTATTTACAACAACAAGAGCAAACAGAGTTTGTAAAAGTTTTTCTTTATCACGTTCAGTTTGTCAACTGAATTGCTTGAGGACAAGCAAAGGTTTAAGCTTGGGGGAGTTGATATGTCTCCGTCGTATCTACTTTTCCAAAAACTTTTGCCCTTGTTTTGGACTCTAACTTGCATGATTTAAATGGAACTAACCCGGACTGACGCTGTTTTCAGCAAAATTGCCATGGTGTTATTTATGTGAAGAAACAAAAGTTCTCGGAATGACCTGAAACTTCACGGAACTTATTTTTGGAAAATATAAAAAATATTGGCGAAAGAATCAATGTCAGGGGGCCCACACCCTGTGCACGAGGGTGGGGGCGCGCCCTACCCCCTGGGCGCGCCCCGTGCCTCGTGGGCCCCCTGGAGCTCCACCGACCTCAACTCCAACTCCATATATTCGTGTTCGGGGAGAAAAAAATCAGAGAGAAAGATTCATCGCGTTTTACGATACGGAGCCGCCGTCAAGCCCTAAACTCTCTCGGGAGGGCTGATCTGGAGTCCGTTCGGGGCTCCGGAGAGGGGAATTCATCGCCATCGTCATCATCAACCATCCTCCATCACCAATTTCATGATGCTCACCGCCGTGCGTGAGTAATTCCATCATAGGCTTGTTGGACGGTGATGAGTTGGATGAGATTTATCATATAATCGAGTTAGTTTTGTTAGGGTTTGATCCCTAGTATCCACTATGTTCTGAGATTGATGTTGCTATGACTTTGCTATGGTTAATGCTTGTCACTAGGGCCCGAGTTCCATGATTTCAGATCTGAACCTATTATGTTTTCATGAATATATGTGAGTTCTTGATCCTATCTTGCAAGTCTATAGTCACCTACTATGTGTTATGATCCGGCAACCCCGAAGTGACAATAATCGGGACCACTCCCGGTGATGACCGTAGTTTGAGGAGGTCATGTATTCACTATGTGTTAATGCTTTGGTCCGGTACTCTATTAAAAGGAGGCCTTAATATCCCTTAGTTTCCGCTAGGACCCCGCTGCCACGGGAGGGTAGGACAAAAGATGTCATGCAAGTTCTTTTCCATAAGCAGGTATGACTATATTCGGAATACATGCCTACATTACATTGATGAATTGGAGTTAGTTTTGTGTCATCCTATGTTATGACTGTTACATGATGAACCACATCTGACATAATTCTCCATCACTGATCCAATGCCTACGAGCTTTTCAAATATTGTTCTCCGCTTATTTACTTTTCCGTTGCTACTGTTACAATCACTACAAAACCCAAAAATATTACTTTTGCTATCGTTACCGTTACTTCCATATTACTTTGCTACTAAATACTTTGTTGTAGATATTAAGTTATCCAGGTGTGGTTGAATTGACAACTCAACTGCTAATACTTGAGAATATTCTTTGGCTCCCCTTGTGTCGAATCAATAAATTTGGGTTGAATACTCTACCCTCGAAAACTGTTGCGATCCCCTATACTTGTGGGTTATCAGGCTCCAACCCCATAGTGACTTTCCCGACCGGTAACGATGTTGTTCCGCTTGCCACCGTCGGGACCCGGTATTTCATCTGCAGCGTCTCCGGGCACTGCGACGCCGGCATGAAGGTCGAGGTCAACGTCAAGTCGAAAGAAGTGCAGACTGTGCAACGGTGCCGACGGACAGGGAACCGACGTCGCTGCCCTTCCGAGGCGGTATTAAGCTCAGCTGCGGCGGCTGGCGTTGATCACTCTACGGTGGCCCGGCTCAGTCTGATAGTTGTTGCGGCTGGTCTTACATTGTTCTTTTAGAGTGAACGATGATAGTGGTCCTTTTTCCTTGATAGGTCGTAGTATGGTCCCTTTGTGTATTAAATTCAATTCTTTTGTTAAATTAATTGCATTCATTATAATTGGATTCAACATATCTTCTTGCAAAAACCCGAATAATAACCAAGCGTGTAACCAGGAAATAAATTTATCAAAGATGTGTTGAATTCAGTGACATTACATCCATCCATTATGTACAACAGAAGTTCAGGCAGACCAAAATTCGTCTAGATAAGTAACATGATTTTTAAGGCAAAACAGTGGGGTAAACACCCACTGCAACATTTTATATTATTGGGAAGTGTATGTATACACTAGTTTGAGATGAGCTACAAAGAAAATAAATGAAGAAAACAAACCCTAACAAACCGAGCCAAAAAAAGGAGAAACAGAAATTATAAGACTTGAGCTCGCCAAGCTTTGAAAGCGTTGCCATATGTCGTTTTCATCTTGTGTCCCAAAATCTGCTCGGCAAGAAACAGATATTACAAGAGTTCAGCTCACCAATCCGTTGTTCATCTTGTTACCATCAAGCTAAAATCATCAGCTCGGGACTCCATACCCGAGATCTGCCGAATTTAACCCCGACACGGGCTATGTGGCTTAGCTCTCCGGCGAGCGACATGGTGACGGGTGTTGACGGTGTACCTTGGCCATGTCGGTGGCGAGGTGCACGGTGATGGGTGATCTTTGCGTAGCAGACGACTTCGATGGAAGCTTTGCCCTGATCTGGTTCTGGTGCTCCCATTCCGTCGTGGTGGGGTTCCCGCTAGAGTTTCCTCTATGTTGTGGGAGCTGTGGTCGAGCGAAAGCTTCGCGCTCCGGCGCCGGCGGCGACAAGGCCTGCGGGTATTGTATTCCTCTTGGGGCGTCGCCTTGGATCTCTCCTTGCCGTCTAACTCTCAGGGTGAAACCTTTATTACCTTTGGCTGATGCGGCAGCGGCGACGCTTTGTGCCGTTACCCTCTTGGGAGCGTCACCGGTGACGGTGGGTATTCCTCTTGCATGGGGGTGGGTTTCATGTGCTTCTTCTCGGCTGCTAGCTCGAGGCGTTTAGGTGCACTTAGTGCATTTTTAGCATTCTTGGCTAGCATTACCGATTTTCTTTAGATAAGCTTATGAGGTTCTCCTCAATGCCTTGTAACGGGTCATTTTGTAGTGGATTGGTTGTTTACGCCTATATCAATAAAAAGGGTGAAAGCTTGTTTCGAGAGAGAGAACGATTCGTGAAATCAACTGTCCTTGATGGCCTATTACAATGGCGTGCATGGTGACCGATCTTGACCAAATCAGTCGACCAATGCCTATTACTACCCTTCTTGTATTTGTTATCCCGTCTTTTATATAATAAAGCTATAGTACGTAATTTGTGTATTCTTGAGAAAAGATGATTATGTTTTTTTTTCAAACTTTTACAGTGATATAGTACATCTTAATAAATCAATTATCGTGTGGTAGGAATATGCACACGTGCGCCAATACGTTCATAACTTTAATCAAAGATTATGTTCAAATAATTAATGTTTAGCACGCTCGTGCACCGGATCGATAGCAGCCTGAGGGTTTGCCGCCAGACCCAGTCTACTCTCGGCTACGAATCCCATCGTCACCATTATTAGATTATCATAGTATAATAGACGAGCCAAGCATGCACGCACCAACATGTATTTAAATTCATCTGGGAATACTATTACTCATATTCATGCATCTTAGACCTACCATACCTCACCTGGTCAACGCGCTTACACCTGATGATCCTAGCTTGAACCAATCCATCGCCTATATATTTTGACATAGTGTCATCAACGATCTTACAGCACATTGCATCGTGCAGCCATTTCTCTCTGCAACTTCCTTGGATCCTATCGAATTTATCTCTAGTGCTAACTTCTAGCTCCGATCTTTTCAGTTAGCTAGCTAGTCGATCGACATTTAATCCATGGGGGCTAAAGTTCTTATGCTGATCACCATGGCCATGGCCATGCTCGGCATGGTGCTCGGCGCCAGTCACACGGTGGGCGCGCCGGCCGGATCATGGGATCTGCAGACCAACTACACCCTGTGGGCTTCAAGAACTAGGTTTACCATCGGCGATGAGCTCCAATTTCAGTACTCCACCACCATGCACAATGTGGTGGAGGTGAGAAAGGCTGGGTACGACTCCTGCAACAGCTCCAACCCCATCGCGACGTTCCTGACCGGCAACGATGTCGTCCCACTTGCAGCCATAGGGACGCGGTACTTCATCTGCAGCGTCCCAGGGCATTGCGCCGCCGGTATGAAGGCTCAAGTCAACGTGAAGTCGAAGGCTGTGCGGACAGTACAACGGTGCCGAGGGACGGGGAAGCGGCTCCGGTGCCGGTCCGAGACCGTATTAAGCTCGGCCACGACGGCTGGCACTGATCAGTCTGCGGTGGCGCAACTAGGTCTGGCCGTTGTCGCGGCTGGTCTCGTGTTGTTCTTTTAGTGACCGACGATTGTGGTGTTTTTTTCTTCTTGACGCGTCGCGCATGCTTATTTGTGTATTATAAATCAATTCTTTTGTTAAATGTAATTTTTTCCATTATAATTGGATTTAACTTATCTTCTTGCAAAACCGAACTATATAATCAAGTGTATATAATCATGTAATAAATAAAGGGCAGTGCTTGGTGCTGGTCGGACGGCCCAAATTTCGGTCGGCCGCGCACTAGCCGTCAGATGCAAGCTGCGTAGGCCGTCTGATTTGGCTGCTCAACTCCTTCCTCCCCACGGCTTGCGCAGCCTCGCCCAACACCCTTCCCCTCACGCAGCTTGCCACCCCGGCAGCATCGCACCTCCTGTCGCCCCGGTCCCTAGCACCGTGCCATGCCGGTGAGATGCGGTATCAATGGCTTCCGCCGCGCTGATGCTCGCAATTGACACTCGCACTAGTTCTAGCAGAAACTCTCTCTAGTTCCAGCATTTGCATGCGCTGGTTGTAACATCTCGCCGGCAAGCCGGTGCTCATCGTCGCTAATTCCAACATCTACAGTCACTGGTTCCAGCAAATGGGCGAGCCGGTTCCAGCAAAAGGACTTCGCCTATGGCCCGTCCGTTCCAGAAAAAATCCGCAACTCACGGTCACCACCGTCATAGCTACTCTGATGACTGCTTGCAAGTTTTTTTGCCAACGGGTCCTAGCACCTCGCCATGCTGTTAGAAGCATGCCGCCATTCGGCGCCTGTCGGCGCCGTCGTAGCTCGCGGGAACCATGGTTGCACGGTCGCTGAGGTTTTGCAGCTTTTCTCCTGCCCCATTCCAGCATCAACACATGTCAATTCCATCAAAAAAGATGAGCGGATGCAGCATCTATTGCCGTCGGGTTCCCGGGATGCACCACAGCTGGTTCCAGCAAGAACCATGGCCAGATACAGCATCGCGGTGTCCAGTTGTAGCTTTTCTCTTTGGCGAGCATAGCTTTCCTCCGTCAATTTTCTTTTAAGATGGCAGATTTAGGATTTTATCTTAGCAGCTATAAAGGGCATTTACTTTTACATTATCGTATTAGAGAAAAGGGCTAAGAGATGAGTAACAAAAAAGATAATATTAGTATAAATATTATTTTCATTCTGCTTTGAATTGTCATTTACCTTGCAAATGTTATAACCTCTCCAGGGCGGACCTTGTGAGCCTGCTTCAAATTGTTCTCTTATGAGAGTTTTCCTCTATATTTAAGGTGTACTTAGTGATAGTATTTGGACGTAAGTACCAGGTTGAAGCCAATGTGCCTAAGGTATAGTTCCCCGCTCAAGACTGTAGAGATTATCCCTTGATATTTGGGCGCACTGCAAAATGTAGTGGTTTTATTGTATGAAATGGAACAGGGGAACTCATACTAAAAAAAAGAAACAAGAGCATCTCGAGGAGAAATGGTGGTGATAAAAAATCCCCCCTCGGATCCATAATAAATGTCGTGGTTTAGCTCAAATGCGTAGTACATATATGACAACTAATTATTAGTGGAATTACCTTTCACTAACAAAAACTAGGGCCAACTATAAATCCTCTTTGCCAAATATGATTTTAGCTATACTAGGACATATGCCCGTGCGTTGCAACGGGAAAAATAAATTGGCTGGCATTTTGGTCGATGTCGCTACACCAAAATGCCTACCAATAACACGACATCCGAACAATGACAGGCGGCGGAGAGTCGCCAATGTTTAGAAAGAAAAAGGTAATCCTCGGCGCACGCCATCGACACACAACCACGCACGTCCCTGTTTCCTTCGTTGCATGTTCCTTCCAGCCTACACACACAATCCTTCCTAGTAAGTTAATTCTTTTAGCCCACACGTCCCTCTTTGCAGCGTGCACCAAGTCCCAAATCAATCCTTGGTTTCATCAGGAGTTTAATCACCCTCTCGTCCGTTGTCACCTTCCCATTTTCTAAGTGTCTTGTTGATATTACAGCCAACTTGCTCACCTATATAAACGGGTGGGAATTGTCTTAAAGGAGGAAGTTGGGTTTATTTCACATGAAACATCGATGTTTTTTAGCCTACTGGACTGGTGATTATGTTTTTCTCATGTGGCTCGCGACGCAGAAAAGCCTAACAACTACAGTATTATTTGATGCTCAAATAGGCCCAACGATTTGATTAAAAAAAGGCCATGCAAGCAGCCTTTAGTAATGTATAGAAAGGCATCTTGTCTGTTAAAGAACATGCGCGGGGAGCAGGCAAGTCTCGTCCAGGAACATGTGCTAGCTCACTTGGTTAACTCAGGTCTTGTCTATTAACGCATAAATATTTCCCCTGATTGTAGGGCATGACTTTCCCCATGATTTTAAGTTGATAAAAATATATCCTAAGTTGGTAAAAAAAGTGTTCTCAAAAAATTTCATCTAAATATACTTAAGTAGGATATTGTTTTACATATTTTATTCTAACAAATACATTGGTATAATTGGAATTTAACTAAGATTTTCATTTATAATTTTGACATTTTACGTTAATGTTTTGGATTTGCATGAAAGTATTTTGGTTTTCCCATAGGCTTCCTCTCTGCACTTTAGTTAACAGAAAAAATAGAGCTACTACAACCTACACTACCGTACCTATTGAACATCAATTAATCAAATATAATGAACGAACTAATTTGTGCATTAATTTGCGCAGACCCGGAGATGTCATCAATTTCTTTCCTTCCTGGCTCATTCATACCATATGCAAGGTTCTAAGGCCCTGTTTGGTTCATAAGTCCTAGGACTTTTTTTAGTCCCAAGTCCCTAAAAAGTCCCTACCTGTTTGGTTCCTAGGACTTATAAGTCCCTATAAGACCATATTACAACTATAAGTCCCTATAAGACTCTCCTTGAGAGTCTTATTTCATAAGTCCCAAATGCCCACTTTATGTCCCTATAAGTCCCTCCTGTTTGGTTTAGATGGGACTTATAGGGACTTTTTTAAGTCCCTAAACCAATAAGTCCCTGGAAACAAACACCCTCTAATTTATTAGGCTCTAATTTATTTTCCTCTCCCATCTTGGGCATGAAGCATTTAATTCCTTTCCTTCCTGGGGTCTCAATCATGGCATGGAAGGATTCATTCTCGTCCTTCCTTATTTCTCTCTCGGGCTGTTTGAAACCCCGCTATGCAAGCTCTCCTTATTATTGATATCAAAGAAACTCGAAGAGATATTTAAATTAGGGTGATTGAATGTTAAAGGGCGAGGTGGTACTATTAAAATGGTGAATCGACCCTCTTTTCCAAAGACCAGAGCATCACCGTACTGGTCGACTTGGCCAGATACCAAACAGAAGGTCGCTGGTTCAAGTCTTCCTACCTGCAATTACTTTTTGCAAAAAAAGAGGGAATTGTTGGGCCAAAGCCCAAGCTGCCCGCGCCTTGCCCTCAGGTGGGCCGGCTTGGTTTGATTTTCGAAGGTAAGGCAGATGGAGCGTTGTCATGAGCTTCCTGATTTAGTACCACCTCGTTTATATATTAAATATAAAATCAACAAAGTGGGACGAAACCAAGAATATCACCTTGCTTTAATAGTAGGTATAGATATAGATGACAACGGCGAGGCGCCTTACCTTGCAGACTATGCAACTTTTGAATTTGGTCAACACAACATATTATCAATAGTGAATTTCCGTGAATTTTGACAATGGCATACATCTTAATTATTATTTTAGAAGAACCTTAATTAATTATATAATTATTTGACGTACCAATGTAGTACATGCGCGCACCAACACGTTCAGATTGTTTAACTAGTACTCTCTCCGTTTCTTTTTAGTTTGCATATAAGATTTAGCCAAAGTCAAACTTTGTAGGAAAAGATATCAACATTCACACTATGAAATCAATATTGTTAGATGCATGATGAAATTAATTTTCATAACATATAACTTTTATATTGTATATATTGATATTTTTTTCTATAAAGTTAGTCAAACTTTACAAAGTTTGACTTTAACCAAATCTTATATGCAAACTAAAAAGAAACGGAGGGAGTAGAGAATATGTTGGATTAGTTTATGTTTAGTACTCCCTCTCTCTCAGTTTACATGGTGCGCGCCTACCCTTAAGTCGTCAATTTTACCAACCTAATTCAAGTCATATATTACAAAAAAAATATACCAATATAAGCTTCAGATGTTCTATTTTCAAACGGTATAATTTTTGTGTTATATAGTTTATATTAGAGTGATAAAATTAACAACCTAGGTATACGCGCAGGACTTGTAAACTGAAACGGAGGTAGTATGCTCGTGCGAGCATCCGGATCTATCGTGGACAAGGTCCACTGATGGCTACTGATGATCTCCTAACTAATTGCTTGGACATGGTCTACTGACAATTTGGTTGCTAACCGTTTTCTCCCCAGACCTGGTCTACTGACGGCTACCGACCTCATCTTCTCCATTGTTAGTTTTCTATTAAAGCTATGGAGCCCAGCATATATATATTAATATCAGTTTCAGGAGATAAACGTGTACGATGTTATTTTCATGCATGTTAGACGACCTACTCTATGTCACCTCGTCAACGCGCTTACAATCGATGATCCTTGAACACATCCATCGCCTATATATGTCGACACACTAGTATCAATGATCTCACAAGACCATCCATCCTGCAGCCATTTCTCTCATTAGCTTCCTTGGAGCTTGTGATCGTTAGTGATCAGACAACATAACCAATTTTCTCTCTAGCGCTAACTTCCACCCGCCATCATATTATTATTGTGAGTCACTACTAAGTCAGCTAGCTAGTAGATCCATATTTAACCCATGGGGACCAAAGCTCTTATTCTCATCACCGTGGTCATCGCCATGCTTGGGATGGCGCTCGGCGCCAGCCACACCGTGGGAGCGCCGGACGGTTCGTGGGACCTTCGAACCAACTACTCCCAGTGGGTTTCCAGAATCAGGTTCACCATCGGCGATGAGCTCAAGTTCCAGTACTCCACCGCCGTGCACAACGTGGTGGAGGTGAGCAAGACAGGGTATGACTCTTGCAACGACTCTAGCCCCATAGCGAGTTTCCCAACTGGTAACGATGTTGTTCCGCTTGCCACCGTCGGGACCCGGTATTTCATCTGCGGCGTCTCTAGGCACTGCGACGCCGGCATGAAGGTCGAGGTCAACGTCAAGTCTAAAGTAGTGCGAACTATGCAGCGGTGCCGACGGACAGGGAACCGACGTCGTTGCCAGTCCGAGACAGTATTAAGCTCATCTGCGGCGGCTGACGTTGATCAGTCTGCGGTGGCCCGGCTCGGTCTGATTGTTGTTGCGGCTGGTCTTATGTTGTTCTTTTAGAGTGAATGATGATTGTGGTCCTTTTTTCCTTGATCAGTCGTAAGATGGTCCCTTTGTGTATTAAATTTAATTCTTTCATTAAATGTAATTGCATTCATTATAATTGGATTCAAGACATCTTCTTGGAAAAACCCATGTAATAACCAAGCGTATAACCATGAAATAACTTTATCAAAGATGTGTTGGCTGCAATGACATTACATGATTACATCCATCCATTATATACAACAGAAATTCAAGCAGAGCTAAATTCGTCTAGATAAATAACATGATTTTCATGGCCAGCGGGCAAACACCACTGCAAATTTTATATCATTAGGAAGTGTATGTACGCACTGGTTTGAGATAAGAAAAAAATAAGATAAATGAAAAGGAAAACAAACCCTAACAAATTGAGCCAAAAAAGCAGAAACATAAATTACAAGAGTTCAGCTTGCCAAGCCTTGAAAGCATTGTCATATTTCGTTTTCAGCTTGTGTCCCAAAAGAATTAGTGAAGGTACTGAAAACCGTCAGTAGTCCGAAGAGGATAATGCGCAAGATCGGAAGTACCGGAGGGGATTCACACGTGGTGAGTGTACGCAGGTTGGGGCCCTCATCATGGACGTAAGAGCCTACTCCTACTTTGGATTTGATTGATGGGGAAAAATGTCTCGTATGAGGGGGTATGTGGTGATAATGCTATCGAGACGATGATGCTATAGTTAGATGCCTCAAACTACCCCTGGTCTCGTCTTATAAAGGTGTTCGAACTACCCCTGGTCTCGTCCTAAGGTCCGGATCGGACGAGGGCTTCTTGACTTGAACGCCAAGATGAGATCCTCCCGGAAGGAGCGCTTCCCGCGGAGCAAGGATCCTAGGCCACACCTTGGTTATTGGGCCTTGAGGCCAGCCCATTGACCGCTTCCTAGCTAATGGGCCACCCTAGGTTTAGTACACCGTGTGTATTTCTCAAGCTTGTCTAGAATTTTGGCTATGCTTCTCTCGGAATCTCCCGATATGAAATCGTGTTGGGCTCCTCCTGTGTCAAATAAACCACACCAACATCAGTTTTCTTGATGTCTCCATTAACTAACTGTCTGGACTAGGCCTCGATAGTGCGATGCAACCTAGCTTCAGAACTTCTTAGGGAATCTTCGGACCCTTCCATATTTGCTTCTTGACCACCCGTAGTGAAGGCCTATAAAAGACCGGCGTATATCCTTACATGCACAATGACATCATGCTTGACCACCAAATCATTCAGGCATTGAATATCTATTTGAACCGAGCCATAACTGACCCAGGTAGGGATCGAAGCGTCGTTAATATAACTAGATGATACCCATTGCATTCCCGCGGGATTTGATTAATCTAATGAGATTTGATTGTATTTAACATGAGTGTTTGGGTTAACACTAGGATAAATGAAAATAAGAACACATATGAAATTGATTATAAGTACGCAGAATGTTTATATTTAATGTATAAGTAGGATGAAATTCTCATGCAAGGGTGCATGTTGAGGTGGAATTTTTCCATGCATGATTGCATGTTAAGATGGCATATTTACATGTTAAGAATAATTTATTGGTGAAGATCATCTATTTAGTTATATAGGATATATGACAACTAATTGGCTAATGACCTGATAACTAAGTTGTTAAGTATTGCCTTTTTGTCAAAACATGTCGACATGAGATCTATTATCAAAGATCTCACGCTGCAAAGCTAAAGGTGGAAATGGATCGTCAATCGGATTAATGTGTTGCGATATGGAATTGGTAACAAATTTAAATTTGATGGAATCTTTAGTTATATCAACACACACACGCGCGCGCGCGCGCGCACACACACTTGTGTGTTGTGGCGCATGCATGCGTGATGGATGAGAGGGGGAGGGGGGCGGGGTGTGATGGCACATGGGTCCCTAGTCCGCTCATTGATAATATGACAGCTTAGATTTTCCAGTTGCTAAATTTATCTTTTTTTATTTTATTTTTCACCTGTCTTTAGTAAAACTAGGCATTCTCTAGACTATGCAGCTTTACAATTTGGTCAACACAACATTCATCTTAACTAGTATTTTTTCAATAAATGACATGTTTTTCTCCCACAAATTTTCATAGTGGCATACATCTTAATTAATTATATAATTTCTAACGCACTGGAATATGCACACATTAACACGTTCATAATGTTTAGTTAGAGATTATATTTGATTAATTTATGTTCAATACACTCGTATGGGCATCCGGATGACTGTTTGGACAAGGTCTACTGATGGCTACTGATGATGTCTCAATTAATTGTTCGGACAAAGTCTACTGTGGATTTGTAATTAATTATTTTTTGGCCAGACCCGGTCTACTGATGGCAATATATATTGCACACGGTCATATTCATGTAGTACATGAATATGACCGTGTATTAGACGGAGGGAGTATATTAGATGACCTACTCTACGTCACCTGGTCAACGCGCTTAAGCTTACACCCGATGATCTTGAACACATCCATCGTCTATATATGTCGACCCATTAATATCAATGATCTGACAACACCATCCATCCTGCAGCCATTTCTCCCTCTAGCGTTAGTGATCGGACAATACAGTCAATTTTTCTCTCTAGCGCTAACTTCCATCTCCCATCATATTGTCAGTTACTACTTGTTAGCTGGCTAGTCCATCCAGATTTATCCATGGAGACCAAACCTCTTCTCTTGATCACCGTGGCTGTGACCATGCTTAGGACGGCGCTGGGCGCCAGCCACACCGTGGGTGCGCCGGATGGGTCGTGGCCTTGTGGGACCTTCATACCAACTAGTCCCAGTGGGCTTCGAGAATCAGGTTCACCGCCGGCGATGAGCTCAAGTTCCAGTACTCCGCCGCGGTCCACAACGTGGTGGAGGTGAGCAAGACGGAGCATGACTCCTGCAACGGCTCCAGCCCCGTAGCGACTTCCCCGACCGGTAATGATGTTGTTCCGCTTGCCGCCGTTGGGATACGGTATTTCATATGTGGCATCCCCGGGTGCTGCAACGCTGGCATGAAGGTTGAGGTCAACGTCAAGAGGAAAGAAGTGCGGATGTGCAGCGGTGCTGATGGAGAGGGAACCGGCGTAGCTGCTAGTCCGAGACAATATTAAGCTCGCCTGCGGTGGTTGGTGTTGATCAGTCTGCGGTGGCCCAGCTCGGTCTGGCAGTTGTTGCGGCTGGTGTTACGTTGTTCTTTAAGAGTGAACGATGATTGCGGTCATTTTTTCCTTGATCGGTCCTAGAATGGTCCTTTGTGTATTAAATTCAATTCTTTTGTTAAATGTGATTGCATTCGTTACATATCTTCTTGTAAAAAACCCAATAGTAACCAAGCTTATAACCATGAAATAAATTTACCAAATGTGTTTGGCTGGAATGACATTACATCCATCCATTATACACAACAGAAATTCAAGCAAAAGCTAAATTCGTCTAGATAAATAACATGATTTTCAAGGCCAGTGGGGCAAACGCCACTGCAAGTTTTTACTATATCATTAGGAAGTGTATGTACGCGCTGGTTTGAGATAAGCCGAAAATAAGATAAATGAAGAAAAACATACCTTAATAACTGGGCCAAAAAGAAGCATGAACAGAAATTACAAGAGGTCAGCTGTCTTTTTTTTTTTTTTTGAGCTAGAACGGGAGTTTTCATTGCTTAATGTTCGGAGCTACGAGTACAGGTAGGTGGTTCAAAAAATACATGACGTCCTACTGGTAGCGAAGATGCCGCCTTTGCAAGACGATGTGCTTCACTGTTGTACTCCTGCCGCTCATGCCGGATCGTCACAGCTTCAAACATTGGGCTTCGCTGCTTCACCTCGCGAGCAATGACGCTGTAAGGGCCCTTGCATGATCTGTTAACCCCATCCATCACAGTGCTGCTGTCACAAGCGATTTGAACTCGCTAGTGGTTCAGGTCAGCCGCTAGCGCAAGCCCTTCAGGGCAAGCGGCTGCTTCTAAAATATCAGGTTCATTCGGACCAAAAGTAACAAGAGCAGAAGCACCTTGAAACCTTCCCTCCCCATCTCTGCACAATGCGCCCCGACCTCGACAGGCCGCCGTCAACGTTGATCTTCATCATGCTCTCATCAGGTGGAAGCCATCTTTGCTCTTGCTGCTGGGCCGGCCCACGCAGCCACTGGCTCAGCGCCAGATTACATTGTGGCGCAAGAGGCATTGACTAGGATGAAGTTATTAATTGAGGAGTACCTTCTTTCAAAGTTCACCTTCACCTTCCCAGATTGCGACAAGTGGTGCGCTGCTGTGTGCTATTTGTCGCAGCCTTAGAATTTTCTCTCTTTTTTGTGGATCCGTTTATTAAAAACGTTTTATGCCTCCGAATCTCGAACCGTATTCATCGTTGGATTCCTCGCGTCTAGATCTTCAAAACTATACCCCATGTTGATAGGTTTTGACAAACTTTTCACGAGAAAACCTGACAAAAAAAATCATGTCTCTCGGGGAAGGAAAACAAACACGTTTTTTTTTCGTTTTCGAGAGACATGGCCGTGCCTTTCGCGGAAGCAAAACCGTACCTCTCACAGAAGGAAAAAATGAAAACGCGTGTCTTTTTTCGTTTCCGAGAGACACGGCTATGCCTCTCGTGAAAGGAAAACCGTGCCTCTCGCAACAGAAAAAAATGTATTTTTTCCGTTTCTGAGAGGCACAGTCGACCTTCTCGCGGAAGCAAATATGTGGCTCTCGCGGAAGGAAAAAGAAAACACGTTAATTTTTTCTTTTCCGAGAGGCGCAGTTGTGCCTCTCGGGGAAGCAAATCTATGGCTCTCGCGGAAGCAAAAAAACACGTTCTTTTTTCGTTTCCGAAAGACACGGCTGTACTTCTCGCGGAAGCAAATCCGTGCCTCTCGTGAAAGCAAAAAAAACACGTTGAAGCAAAAGAAGAAAACTGTGCCTTTTGAGAAAAAAAATGCTAAAAGCTAAGAAAGACAGGTGGAAAAACAAAAAGCCAAAAAACAAGCAAAAAACATCTAAAAAGCCGAAAACGCGTGTGAAAAAAAATCCGAAGGGAGCACCCAGAGCGCGACATGTGACGGCGGCTAAGAGGGCGCGCTCTCGACCCACCTCAAGTGACTTTTGGGAGGTTCCCGAACTAGCGCTCCTCAATTAGTTGCTTGTGACTAGGAGGTCTCCTCCACCGATGGGTGTCCTATCCGTCGGTGGAAATAAATTTTCTTTGACAGCCGACTAAACAAAGCCGATAAGTTTAAAGGTTTTTGAGCTTTTTTCTTGCCAAAACAAAGCACATTTTAATCATTACAATATATCACAATTTTTCTATTCCATCAGAACAGTACAGTGCGTGCATTCCATTCCACCATAATGGTCCGTGTTATTTCATCAGTATATACAAAGTTTTATCCATTCCACTATACTATGCTAATTACCCGAGCCCCTACTCTTCCTCAAGAAAGGGTCCAACAACCATTTCTTATAATCCTCTCAAAGATGGGTCTCAATCACTCCACTCAACGACTACATGCCTCTATACCTGATTGGGAGTCCCAAGGATGACGTATCCATTGGTCCCGCGCGTCGTCTCCTCAAGTGAGGCGACCGGGGGCTCCCCTCCCTCCCTCCAGCGCCTCCTCCCTCCCCCTAGCCCCCTCCCGCCGGCGCTGGCGTGCGCCACCGGGCCTTGCTCGTGTGGTGTCAGCGGCGGTAGCCCTGACTTCCCTGCCCGCAGCGCCCCTGCTCGGGAGGGCTGGCAGCGGTGTCCTTAGGTCGACGACGGTTCTGGCGACGACGCGTCGTTTCGGGTGGCGCAGCTCCGGGTGATGAGGTGGTGATGACACGGCCGCTTGGCTGTGGGGTGGTGCGGTGGCTAGAGGCAGAGCCCTCCGGGCCCAGAGATGGAGCTCTCCACGTATCTTTTCTTTGGCATCGTAATACGTGTTTCATTCATATCATGAGAAACAAAATACAAGTCACGTAAAAACCGACATGACAATACTGAAAAGATAGCAGAACATCGCTGAGCTTACCACAAAGTCCCGTCACCTGCCTCCGGCACCACCACAGCAGCCACCAAAGGAAAAAATGACGGATCACCTCCTCACCCAAGCTCGACGCGGCTCCATCGCTGATAAGCAGCTTTGCGGACCTCCAAGGTGGCTCACCAAAAGTGAAGTCATTGTCGTTGAACGAATCAGACCGGGGCAACACCCCGGACACGCTGTCGAACTCTAGATCTGGCACCCCACCACGACTAAGACGCCGAAGGAGGAAACCATAGCTCTCCATGTATCTGCATATGCATGGGTGCACGTCTATCGTAGAATATGCAACAAGATTTATTTATTTTTGGAGACATAATACGCAACCAGATCAACAAGATAGCAAAACCAGGGAGGCCAGCTGGGCCGGCCCCATGTTTCAGATTTATTTTATGCTTCACTAACTTTTTTCTACGTTCCGAGTTCCTGTATGCTTCTTAACAGCTTTTCTTCCCAATTCTGCTGCTTCTTCGGTACTCCCTCTGTAAAGAAATATAAGAGCGTTCAGATCATTAAGTAGTGATCTAAACGCTCTTATATTTCTTTACGGAGGGAGTACATTGCATTTTTCATCGGTTTTCTGTTGTTTCAACCAGATGGACATTTTTAAATACACAATGCTTTTTTTAGAAACTAGGAAGATTGCCCGTGCGTTGCAACGGGAACATGTGGTTAAAAATCTATCACGAAGCGTAAACAGGCAAAGAAGAACACATGAAACTATTAAGTGTGTTTTACCTCCTGATCACCTATCCTGGTTAATGCCCTTGTCGCGATGCATCACATAAATCGACCTGGCAAGGCAACACAGACGCCAGTAACTATGATCATGTCAAGAAACAAAGGCCCGCAAGCTGCGTGAGAATTTGGTCTAGGGCGTCCCCTTCTTCGCGTCAATCATGGTCGACGGGTGGCTGGCGGCTTCACCATCTTGCACAACGCCCGTGCTTTGCTATAGAGCAAACGCCAAACTCCTCTTCCTCTTCCTCGTGCATCGATGGCGGGTCGAGCAAGGAGGGCGTTTCTGGTCGGTAGCTCCTCCTCCTCCTTCTCCTCGTCGATTTGGAGTAAGAATTCAACATTGGTGAGCTGACCAGCATCCGACGTCAGCTATTGATGCACAAAGGTAGCTAAGTTTGTTGCTGGATTTTTGCTTCTCTTTGGGATCCGGTGATGCCACGTGGCATTCACAGCTCACTGAGAGCGCAACCGAGTACATGAAGGTGGCCTCGGCTACTGATTTTGCCTACATTACATAATAGATCCCGTTAATATTGTTGGGACAAACCATAGACGAGCTCTCTCTCTATCTTTGTGGCGACGTACGCCTTGCCGCCGAACGGCTTTCAAGACTGGCCAACCTCCTACTCTGGCGCGCCTGATCCGCCCACTCACGCGTATGAGACTCGGCTGGCAACGGAGCCCTGCATGCACGTCGAGCACACAACTAACTACGGCCATGCTACGGACGCCAACGCTAATGGACTGTGACTCGAACTCGAGCACGGACGCGGCCACGCACCGGTGTCCGGTCTAGACCTAGACACACACGCACACACATACTCTCGGCACATCCTCCACGGACATGGTCGGACACGAACACGGACTCGACCTAGACGCGCACGCTGGTCCACCGCGACACAACAGATGATTTTACTTACCTGACCGCTGCTTGTCGTACTATGTTGCTGGCATGTTAATGCATCACACCTTTATACGTCCAAGGAGCAGCCATGTCATTCCTTCTTTCTGTATCCAGTACAGTTTTGATTGTCCAGAAAGTAGAGAAAAGATATAGTCGTCCATCAGCTGATCGATTCATGCATGCGTCTCCAATTTTAATTAGCACACACTAAAGGTCAACAACATGTACGTTTTGCAGTAGTCCATAGCATTACGTCTGCGAGCTTCTACGCGGCCATGGACGCATTGTCATCCCCTAGAGGCTCTCGTCAACATTAGTCTCTTTCAACAAAAACGAAGTCGAGCAGCGCTCCAGTGGCATGGCGTCCACCGGCATGGACTCCAGGACGGCAACCTCATCCCGGAGGTAGAGATCTCGGCCTCCAATTAGAAGAGTGCCCTCGCGAGCGACTCAGGCTCGATGGCGCCAGAGATTCTACGACCGTCGAGCTCAGACAATTCGATGACGATTTGATATATGTGCCCCGCAGCATTGATCCGCGTTGGAAGATGTTGAGCGCGGTCATGGTGTCTACGGTCAGCGTCACCGTCGAGTTGTCGCGTGTTGTAGTCCTCGTGCGCCTGGCGCTGTGTTCCTTGGAGCTCGGTTTGTGTTGAGCACTGCCGGCGGCAGGAGCGGCTAGGGTTAGAAGAGAGAGACATGGTGCTTTTGCTCCGTCGGCTCGTGCGTTGGGCGTTGGCCTGCTGCTGGGCGTTTTAACAGGAAACGGGATGGGCTTTCTTAATCAGGAAACTGAAGCGAAACCAATTAAGCGTGCGGGACGACATATGAAGTGCGGACTTTTTTTTTTTAAAGGAACACTCAGCATTCCATTATAAAGCAGTGCTGGCAGAATCTCCAGCTACACAATCTGATACAAAGGATGGAAATTTGTCAAACCAGATTTCCCATGTACTCCTACTCATGGTTGTGCCATGTGCAGCTAGAGTGTGTGCAGCATGGTTACATTTCCGGTTACAATGTTTGACAGAAACATCAGATAAACCAACTCTAAATTGATATTTGATATCTCTAAAGATAGCACCTAGCTGTGAAAGATCATAAGTATTTGACATTACAGCCTGCTTTAGCAAAAGAGAGTCAGTTTCTATAATTAGCCGATCACATCCCATCCTGATTGCCGCGTCCACAGCATAGAGCATCGCCCATGCTTCAGAGTGCAGAGCATCTACCAAATATTCCAAGTTTCCTGCTCCAGCCGCTATTAATGCACCTGTATCATTTCTTAAAATGAAGCCCCAACCTCCAGAATGAGTCTCCTCTTGAAAGGCGCCATCAGTGTTAAGCTTCATAATTCCCGGTGGAGGAGTCCATCTTTGGATAGTGTTCTGTCTTGTGTGTTTGCTTGGCTGCACATTTTTCAGAGCATTAACAAGATAGTGGTTAATTGAGAAACATATTTCATCATTTGACCTGAGTCTATCTCCCACATTAGCTTTGTTTCTCTAGTGCCACCACATCCAAAGAAGAATGCAAGTTTTTAATCTTTCTTCTTCATTAAGCTCAAGAATCTCTTCCATGAATTTAAAAGAATCTGGGCATTCAAGTAGCCGAAGCCTGATGTGTTCTAATAGAGCATGTCTCCATATGCCTTTTACCTTTTTGCATTTTAAAAAACAATGACCAGCATCTTCATCTTGTCTAAAGCATTAATTTTTCTTTCCAACCTTTTATTTTCTTGTCTAAAGCATTAACTGGTATAGCTTGTGCCACAGCTTTAATTAGTATTTCCTTACCAGCTTTTGACAATAATTTTTCTTTCCAACCTTTTATTTTCTTGCACACTCTTTCTTTTATATATTCAAAAGTTTTTGTCTTTGATTTTCCTATATAGGTTGGAACGCCTAAATATTTTGGAGATAGTCCCTCTGTTGTGATATGCAAACAGCGCCTCACCTCCTCCTTTTGCCAAGGTCTTGTGTTCTTGCTATACAAGATAGTTGACTTTTCCTTGTTAACCACCTGGCCTGACCATGCTTCATATATGTTGAGAATACGGTTCACTTCCTAAGCATTTCTAGCATTGGCTTCCATCAGCAACAATGAATCGTCTGCAAACAATAAATGGTTGATACTGGGGGCACCATTACAGACTTTGATTTCTTTCAATTTTCCACTCTGTTCAGCATGATGTAGCATGGTCGAAAACCCTTCAGCACATAGTAAGAATAGATAGGGGGACAAAGGATCCCCTTGTCTCAATCCCCTTTCAGGAATAATCACATATGTGATATCTTTATTTACCTTGATCTAGTATCTGATGGTGGAGATGCACTTCATTACTAATTCAATCCATCCACCATTAAATCCCAGTTTATACATGATATCCTTCAAAAACCTCCATTCGACACGATCATATGCTTTGCTCATATCCAATTTGAGTGCAGCATAACCCACTGATCCGTTCCTCCTCCTTTGTAAGAAATGAGTTAATTCATATGCTAAAAGGACATTATCTGATATCATCTGTCCTGGTACAAATGCACTTTGGTTTAAAGAGATAATGTCAGGGAGTATTATTTTTAAGCGATTTGTGATTACCTTAGACACCAACTTATATATTACATTGCACAAACTTATGGGCCGCAGGTCCTTTATTCTTTCCGGATTTGTATTTTTTGGAATGAGAACTACAAGTGTGTCATTCCAGCTCTCTGGCATCTGACCTCCTTTCAAAACCTTTAGAACGTCTTTAGTGACATGCTCACCAATAGTCTGCCAAAAAAGTTTAAAAAATATGGCTGGCATCCCATCAGGCCCAGGGGCTTTTAGGTCCCCTATGCTCTGAAGTGCAACTTTCACTTCTTCCTCAGTGTACTCAGCACACAAGATCTCATTCATCTCTGAAGTCACTTTGGGAGACACAACCGCAGGATGGTATTATTGTCTTGTTTTGCAGTGGAGGAAAAGATGGTAGAAAAGTAATTGGAAATATACTCTTTCAGCGCCTCATTCCCTTCAATACACCTACCATCTTCAGTCTTCAAAATTGGCTCCAACTAGTTGATCAAATAAATCGTTAATCATCGGCAGAGGGTACTTGTTCTTGATGGTCACATCGTTCAATGAACGATAATCCACAACCATTCAGGGTTCCATCCTTCTTCTCTACCAAAAGAACTGGGGCTCCCCAAGGTGACGAGCTTGGGCGAATATATCCTTTCTCCAATAGCTCCTTAATTTGCTTCTTGATCTCTTCCAAATCATTCGGGGGCATCCGATAGGGTCTCTTGGATATTGGGGCTGTGCCGGGCAATAACTCAATCAAAAACTCAATGTCTCTGTCCGGTGGCATTCCTGGTAATTCCTCTGGAAACACATCGGGAAAATCTTGCACTATGGGCACTTCCTCCTGAACAACACTCGTGAAGGAATTCACCCGATTCTTCATCGGTGTGCGTCTGGATACATACTTGATCCTCTTCTGCTCCGGGGTGGTGAGCAAAATCGTCTTGCGGGCACAGCCGATATTTCCTTCAAACTTCGTCAACCAATCCATGCCTAGGATTACATCCAAACTCTGGGATTCCAATACTATGAGGTCTGCGGGAAAATCATGGTTTCCGATGCTGAGGGTTGAATGACAGCCTAAGCCTGCCGTCATCTCTCCTCCTGGGGAAGTGACCTGAAGAGGGGTTCTAAGGGTTCTAGTGGGCAACCCGTACTTTTCCACAACTACCCTTGATATGAATGAATGTGTTGCACCAGAATCAAAGAGTACCAATACTGGACGTGAATTTAATAAAAACTTACCAACCACAGTGTCTGGCTGATCATAGACGTCCTCCGCGTCAAGGTGATTCACCTGAGCACGAGGAAAAGGGTTGGGCTTCTTTGCTGAGCTTCCATTGCCGTTGCCGTTTCCATTCCTCTGCTTGGCCTCCGGACAATCAGTGGCATAGTGTCCTGTCTTCTGGCACTTGAGACAAGTGATATGACTCAGATCCTTCTGAGCTGGAGCAGGACGGTGCTGGTTGCCATTGCCTCCATTGCCTGACTTGGAGTTGTTGTCGTGCTTGCGATTGTTCCCATTCCCTCCATGGTTATGTCCTCCATGATTATGTCCTCCATGGGTGTGATGGGTATGTCCTCCCGAGTATGGGGTATAGCGGGGCTTCTGCTGAGCTCCGGAGTTGTACTTTCCCTGGCCATATTTCCGCTTGCGGCTATCAATCTGCTACTGCTTGCCTTCAAGTATGGTGGCCTTGTCTACCAGCTCCTGGTAGTTGTTGAAGGTAGCCACCATTAGCTGCATTCCTAGCTCATCATTGAGTCCCTCGAGAAACTTCTCTTGCTTTGCGGCATCTGTGGCCACATCATCTGGGGCATAGCGAGATAATTTGCTGAACTCATCCACGTACTGCCCCACAGTACGGTTCCCCTGGCGTAAGTTGCGGAACTCACGCTTCTTCAGACTCATGGCTCCAGCTGAGACATGAGCGGTGCGGAAAGCCTGCTGGAACTGATCCCATGTCATGGTGGCGACCGGATAAGTGGCGGTGTAGTTCTCCCACCAAGAGGCTGCAGGTCCATCAAGCTGATGTGCGTCAAAGCGCACCTTCTCTGCATCTGTGCACCCAGCAGTGGCTAACTCCCTTCCGACCTTGCGGAGCCAATCATCGGCCACAATCGGCTCAGTGCTGCTAGAGAACATTGGCGGATTCAGCCTTAGGAAGCGGGTCAAGTTGTCAACAGGGGGTGGTGGCGGTGGATTGTTGTTGTTGTTGTTGTTGTTGTTGTTCTGGTTCTGGATGAGCATCTGCATCAGGGCATTCTGCTGCTGGATCAGCTGGGTGAGCTCCGGCGGAAAGTTGAAACCGGGGTCACGTCTCGGAGGCATCTGGTGTTTTGGAGTGGATGAGAAATTAGAATAGAACAAGGGTCTAATGAGAAAATAGCACTACCCATATGAATGCACAATAATCACACCAATCATTTATTCATTCATATCAAACAAGGTTCAATCTCGGATTACAAAAATCTCACGACTAATCGAAAATAACGGCCTAACTGATCGACGAATAAAATAAAATAACATGGCGGTCGACTAAATGTCTTCAATTATTCTTGTGCCCTCCGGTGCGGCTTCCTCTGCTGCGTCGTCCTCTGGTGCGGCGTCTCATCTTGCGGCTTCCTTCGGTGGAGCTCTCTTCATAATCCTGGTCATTGCTCACGAGGGGTCCATCATCTCCACTCGGAAAAAGGTCTTCTCCCAGGTCCATCTTCTCCTCCAGTGTGGCAATATATTTATCCCGGTCCTCGATTCTATCCATAAAATCCTTGACTTCTTCTTCATGTTCATGGAAGTCCGCGCGTGCCTTCTCCTCCAGTTCCAGTTCACGGAACAACAGCCTCCTGTGTACCTTCGAGTTTCGGCGCGTCTGGATTTCCCGGTTCCTGATGAGACTCTCCAAGTCTTGGACATATGAAAGAATGGAGTCGTCCTCTACGGTACGGATGATATCTCCATTCCTAGCTCTGCAAGAAATCATGGCGAGGTCTGATGGGTCGAGCTCGGCCCTGTACTCTTCTCGGAGATGTCCAAGTGCACCATAAATCGCCATGTCTCTTCCGAGGATCCAAGTGAAATCGGTAAACTCAAAGTCAATGGGCTCTGAATGTCCTCCGAAGGTCCTCCCTGGAATGTGCACCTTAATCCTGTAGCGGGTATCCGTCGGAAGTGCATTGGTAGGCTTCCCGGTGATTGAGGGCAGAGCAATCTTCAGCTTCTTCATGATCTGAACCAGCTTCTTGCCGAGAAGCATCGTCTCATCTGGCTGGCAAAACTCCGGTAGCAGAACTGGGGTGAACTCGGCGGCCATCTAGAATGTTGAAAATCGGAGAGAAGTCGGAAATGAACAGGGGAGAATTACGGAATGATAAGGACATAAAATAAAATAGTCTCTTCCTATGGCTTTCCGATCCTAGGGGTTACGTCCTACGGTCAGCGTGTGCTCTGAATACCATCTCTGTAGCGACCCGACCCGAAATCGGTCAAGTCTCTGTGTAGCTGTACCATCCCAAGATCATGCTGGCACACACAGTACATTGATGCAAAGATTCAAAGTTCAATCACACCTGAATTTATTACACGATTCTCATATCGAGTCTTTATTACATCATAATAAATTCGCCCGAAGGCCAACTCATGAGAAATAAACTAAATAAAGCTGCGGAAGCGTAGACGAATAGCGAGTCCATCCGACTCCATAGGGCAATCGCCAAGCGTGGATCGTAGCCTCACTCCTGATCGGAAAACTCCTCTGCAACATAAGACGTTGCAGCCGTGTAGGTCAGCATTTTGAATATGCCGGCAAGTCATGAAGAGAGAACAACAATAAAATTTCTAACACTATATGCAATTTGGCTGTGGGGCTCTAAGTTTCATTGTTTTGCGAAAAAGCCGGTTTTTCCCTACAACAAGGACTTGTTTGCAATTACTACAAAATGTTGGTAGTTATTGAGATGGTTCCGCCAACCAATGTCTCATTCCCAATTATTAAATAACCCCCTCAATTAATTTATTAAGTTTAGTGTTGAGATATCTGAAATACTCAAATTCCAGAGGCTCATTTGTCCGTAACCGGGGACACGGCTAATCGATTAGGTTGTTACTCTGCAGAGGTTTGTGCACTTTACCCGCAAGAATCGTTCCCTCCTTTAAGTCTTCGCACTGCCTGGTGTTTGAAGACGGGACGAACGAAACAGGGTCTTCCGAAGAGTTCCTCTGGGCCACTGTCGGTGCCCATCCAATCCTACCATTCTTCTACATCTCGTAGCACCGTCCGGCCAGAGTCACGCCTAGGGTCGACCAAGCCAGAGCCCATAATGGCTTGCGGCTGCACAGGTAAGCTTCCGGTCAATGGGGTATCCATCCGTCTCTTCGTGGCTGGGTGAAGCTTTCCGCAAGATGTCATGGCGCTTCTCCATGCATCCCGGCCATCCGCTGGTTTCTCCAGGGTGCCCGTCAACCGTCCTCCACCCAGTAGTGAATTTTGAAGTCCATCTTGAGCTTGACGTCATGGGGTTGTCATCATCTTGACTCTCGCATCTCCCTTATGAATCACTCAACCAGCCCCGTCTACCAAAGCATAGCAATCAACTACATCGTCCCGAGCATCGGTAACAAGGGAGAAGGGTTCATCCTACCTCATGATACTACTCAAGAACATAACTTAACAAAATTCTCCTACTGCATGCATGGTGGGGAGGTATAACTCTAATGAAATAAAATCATAGGTATTGTAAAAACATGATCAAATGACTTGCGACTCGTAATAGCAGGCTTCGCACTCCGGGAATTCTACCGAGTCAAACAATAGCACAAATAGGTATAGCACAATATAACATAACAGCAAGTTGAAGTAAAACACCTAAGCACTCAAACCAAAACCAAAGAAAAACTCGGAGAAAGCAAATCAAGGTTTTCATCATATCAAGCAACAACTAAGAAATAGTTTTACACAACTAAAACTTTTCTTAACAGAACCTAAGCATTGCTTTTGCTAACTAACAGAAGGGAAAACATCATACAAACTAGTAGCAAAAAGAATCACATCAAAAGCTATTATAGAACTCCTATTATGCCTAAAACAATCTTAGCAAAGAAAATAAAATAAAATTTTTTATTCTACCGTAAATAGAAGTTCCTCCTCTGTAGCTACAGAAACTAATCTAAAATAAACTATAACATAATAAAAATAAAATTATTTACTAACTAGAACAGTAGGAAAACAGTAGCTAGCTAAATAAACAAGAAAAACTTGATTTCGACATAAAACTAATTGTTTATTAAATCTAAAATACCCAAACAAGTTCCTACTGCTAGGCATGGTCAAAACTAAGCAGTAGCAAAAAGAATCACTAAAAAATAATAATCCTAACTCAATTTATGGCAGAAAAACTAATCTGTCTAAATCTAATATAAAACTATTTCTAATAATTTAAACATGGCTAAACATATTTTCTACAGAAACTACAACAAATTTTCAAACTAACAAAAAAAGAATCAACTAAAAATATTAAAAAACCTAAGAGAAACAGATTTTACAAGATTGGAACTTTCTGTTTTTAAAACAGAACGTAAATAACAGAAAAAAAAAACTAACAGGCGCTATTGGGCTCGGGGTGGTGCGATCTGAAACTAAACCACGCCCGGTCGTTAACTAACATACGCGTACAGTGTATAACTAAAAGAAACCAGTGAACCGGTTTAAATCTGAACCTAAAGAAACCGTACACTAAAACCAATAAAAAGACGAGTTACTAAACCGATCTAACGGTTTGATCTAAAAGAAAAAAAATAGAGGAGCGCTCGTGCTTACAAAGAGGAAACGGGCGTGGCAGGGAAGAAGAGGCCGGTGGGCGGCGGAGCTCCGGTCGTCGGCGGCTTCGGCGAGGATGTCCAGGTGATGCGGGTGTTCGGGGGCGTCCGATTTTCTGTGGACGGTGAGCTGAGGGGATGTCGGGGACGGCGGAGATGACGAAGACGAGGCGGTGGAGCGTGCGGGGTTGGGAGTGGCCTCTGTAGATGACGAAGACGAACAAAAACATGTCAAAAAGGTTTGTGAGGTCGGGCTAGACCGATAGCAGAGGTTAGAGAGGCTGGGGATGCTCACCGGTGAAGCAAAACGGCGGTGAACTTCGGTGGCTCGGGTGAGATCGGAACGGAGATGGTGGCGGCTGTGGAGGGTTTTAGAGAGCGTTTTTGAAGGGGATCGCGAGAGGACGGGTAGGGCTACTTATAGAACGTGTTACTTGGGTGAGGGGAAGGCTTTAGCTAGGGTTTTGGAGAGGGGCGGACGCGGCCGGCGTCGAACGGAGCGAGATACGGGCATGGGAGTATCGGGACGAAGGATATGATGTTGTGGGGTCCAGCGATCAGAGGGAAAAAATTGAGAGAGGGGATTACGTGAGGGAGGGGAGTTACGTGAGGGGATCGAGCGAAGGGAGAGTGGGGATCGAGCGCTCGCCTCGCCTGGCGGCCTACTGGCCCGCGGCTCGGGCGTTGGCGGGCTGGCGCCTGCCCCGCTGGCTGGGCCGGTTGACGCTGGCTGGGCCGGTTGGCCTGGCTGGCGCCTGGGGCTTTGCCTTTCTTTTGAATTAGAGAGAAGAGAAAACATAGAAAAATATATATTATTTTTATATGGGACATATATATATATATATATCAAAATTCTTAGGGGAATTAATCCTACAACGTGGACATTTTTCCAGGGGCAAATATCAAACTAAAAAAACGATTTTCTGGAAATCCCAAATAAAATTCAAATTTGAATTCAAACTTTTTGGCAATATTTTTCTTCTGACATTGGAGTGTCATGTTTACTCCTCTCATACTTTTGCTCAAGTATTTGTCAGGCATTGTTTGAAATAAATTCAACTGCCAATTTGAATCCAAATTCCAACAAACTCAAAAGCCTCTGAAATAATTCAAATGTCACTCAATTCAAGCAATATGCATAGATGCTTAGCTATAATTGTAAAACATTCCAAATGGGAAATTTGGGATGTTACAAACCTACCCACCTTAAGATGAATCTCACCCTCGAGATTCGGGTTGGCTAGCAAATAGGTGCGGGTGGCCTTGGCGGAGGTCTTCTTCTCGCTCCCAGGTGGCTTCCTCCTCGGAATGATGACTCCACAGAACCTTGCAAAACTTGATGATCTTGCTGCGGGTGACTCTGTTCGCAGTCTCGAGAATTCAGACGGGTTTCTCCTCATAAGTCAGATCACTGTCGAGTTGTATGGCCTCTAGGGGCACTGTGTCTCTCAACGGAATTTCGGCCATCTCAGCATGGCATTTCTTCAGCTAAGAAACATGGAAGACATCGTGAACTCCGGACAATCCTTCCGGCAATTCCAGCTTGTAAGCAACTTCTCCACGACGTTCGAGGATTTTGTAGGGGCCAATGAACCTGGGTGCCAACTTTCCTTTAACACCAAACCTCTTGATTCCACGAAGTGGGGATACACGGAGATATGCTCGGTCTCCAACTTCATACGTTATCTCCTTGCGTTTACTGTCGGCATAACTCTTCTGTCTCGACTGGGCTATCTTGAGTCTATCTCGAATCAGCTTGACCTTCTCTTCGGAGTCTCTGATAAGATCGGGACCAAAAAGTTTTCGGTCTCCAACACCATCCCACAGCAATGGTGTTCTACACCTCCTTCCGTATAGGGCTTCAAAAGGGGCCATCTTCAGACTGGTCTGATAGCTGTTGTTGTACGAGAACTCTGCATATGGCAAGTTGTCATCCCAGCTAGACCCATAGTCTAGCGCACAGGCTCTCATCATGTCCTCCAAAATCTGGTTGACTCTCTCGGTCTGTCCATCTGTCTGCGGATGAAAAGCTGTACTGAACTCCAGCCTCGTACCCAAAGTTTCATGCAATTGATTCCAAAACTTTGAGGTAAATTATGTTCCTCTATCTGACACGATACTCCTCGGAACTCCATGCAGACATACGATCCTGGTCATGTATATCTTGGCTAACTTAGCGCTGGTATATGTGGTCTTCACGGGAATGAAATGAGCTACCTTGCTCAAGCGATCAACCACTACCCAGATAGAATCATAACCTGAACGGGTCCTCGGTAATCCTGTGATAAAATCCATTCCAAGTTTTTCCCGTTTCCACTCGGGTATCGGCAAAGGTTGAAGTAACCCTGCCGGCTTCTGATGTTCCGCCTTTACTCGCTGACAAACATCTCATACTGCTACGTACTCGGCTATATCCTTCTTCATACCTGTCCACCAGAAACTTTCCTTCAAATCCAGATACATCTTGGTGTTACCTGGGTGAATCAAGTACGGTGAATCATGGGCCTCCTGAAGAATTAACTTCCTGGCCTCTGGGTCATTAGGCACATAGATGCGATCCTCAAACCATAAAGTTCCGTGCTCATCTTCACGAAAACCTTTAGCCTTTCCGTTACTTATCTTTTCCTTTATCTCTGCAATTCCCTTGTCTGTCTTCTGGGCTTCACGGATTCTTTCGGTCAGAGTGGACTGTATATCCAAGGTGGCGACAAATCCTCTCGGTACTATCTCCAGTCGGAGCTCTCTGAGATCGTCGGCTAATTCCTGAGGTAATCCTCCAGCTATGAGGGTGTTCACATAACTTTTACGGCTCAAGGCATCTGCTACAACATTTGCCTTCCCTGGGTGATAATGCAATCTCATGTCATAGTCCTTGATCAATTCAAGCCATCTCCTCTGCCTGAGGTTCAATTCCTTCTGCGTGAAAATATACTTCAGGCTCTTATGATCCGTGTAAACATCACAACTGTTTCCGACAAGGAAATGCCTCCAGGTCTTGAGTGCATGCACTACGGCTGCTAATTCCAAATCGTGTGTGGCATAATTCATCTCGTGAGGTCGTAGCTGTCTGGAGGTATAAGCTACAACTTTTCCTTCCTGCATGAGCACTCCTCCGAGTCCTTGACGAGAAGCATCACAATATACCTGGTAATCCTTGTGTATGTCCGGCAAAATTAGCACTGGGGCGGTAACCAAACGTTTCTTCAGCTCCTGAAAACTGGCTTCACAATCCTCGGTCCAAATGTACTTGGCTTCCTTCTTCAACAGCTCAGTCATGGGCTTGGCAATCTTGGAGAAATTCTCAATAAACCTCTGATAATATCCTGCGAGTCCGAGAAAACTGCGGATCTCCTTGACTGAGGTGGGGGACTGCCAGTTGGTGACCGATTCAACCTTGGTGGGGTCGACTGCTATTCCTTCTCCTGAAATAACATGTTCGAGGAATCCGACTTCCTTCAGCCAAAATTCACATTTGCTGAACTTGGCATATAACTGATGTTCCCGGAGTTTCTCCAGAACTAGACGCAGATGTTCCTTATGCTCTTCCTCGCTCTTGGAGAAAACCAATATGTCATCGATGAACACCACGACAAAGTTGTCCAAATATTCCATAAATACCTTGTTCATCATGCTCATGAAATACGCAGGGGCATTAGTCAATCCGAATGACATGACGGTATACTCATATAAACCATACCTGGTGGTGAAAGCTGTTTTGGGTATATCCTGTTCACGAATCTTCAGCTGATGATACCCTGATCGAAGATCGATCTTGGAGAATACCTTGGCTCCAACTAGTTGATCAAATAAATCGTTAATCATCGGCAGACGGTACTTGTTCTTGATGGTCACATCGTTCAATGAACGATAATCCACAACCATTCTCAGGGTTCCATCCTTCTTCTCTACCAAAAGCACTGGGGCTCCCCAAGGTGACGAGCTTGGGCGAATATATCCTTTCTCCAATAGCTCCTTAATTTGCTTCTTGATCTCTTCCAAATCATTCGGGGGCATCCGATAGGGTCTCTTGGATATTGGGGTTGTGCCGGGCAATAACACAATCAAAAACTCAATGTCTCTGTCCGGTGGCATTCCTGGTAATTCCTCTGGAAACACATCGGGAAAATCTTGCACTATGGGCACTTCCTCCTGAACAACACCCGTGAGGGAATTCACCCGATTCTTCCTTGGTGTGCGTCTGGATACATACTTGATCCTCTTCTGCTCCGGGGTGGTGAGCAAAATCGTCTTGCGGGCACAGTCGATATTTCCTTCAAACTTCGTCAACCAATCCATGCCTAGGATTACATCCAAACTCTGGGATTCCAATACTATGAGGTCTGCGGGAAAATAATGGTTTCCGATGCTGAGGGTTGAATGACAGCCTAAGCCTGCCGTCATCTCTCCTCCTGGGGAAGTGAACTGAAGAGGGGTTCTAAGGGTTCTAGTGGGCAACCCGTACTTTTCCACAACTACCCTTGATATGAATGAATGTGTTGCACCAGAATCAAAGAGTACCAATACTGGACGTGAATTTAATAAAAAAATTACCAACCATAGTGTCTGGCTGATCATAGACGTCCTCCACATCAAGGTGATTCACCTGAGCACGAGGAAAAGGGTTGGGCTTCTTTGCTGAGCTTCCATTGCCGTTGCCATTTCCATTCCTCTGCTTGGCCTCCGGACAATCGGTGGCATAGTGTCCTGTCTTCTGGCACTTGAAACAGGTGATATGACTCAGATCCTTCCGAGCCGGAGCAGGACGGTGCTGGTTGCCATTGCCTCCATTGCCTGACTTGGAGTTGTTGTTGTGGTTGCGATTGTTCCAATTCCCTCCATGGTTATGTCCTCCATGATTATGTCCTCCATGGGTGTGATGGGTATGTCCTCCCGAGTATGGGGTATAGCGGGGCTTCTGCTGAGCTCCGGAGTTGTACTTTCCCTGGCCATATTTCCGCTTGCGGCTATCAATCTGCTGCTGCTTGCCTTCAAGTATGGTGGCCTTGTCTATCAGCTCCTGGTAGTTGTTGAAGGTAGCCACCATTAGCTGCATTCCTAGCTCATCATTGAGTCCCTCGAGAAACTTCTCTTGCTTTGCGGCATCTATGGCCACATCATCTGGGGCATAGCGAGATAATTTGCTGAACTCATCCACGTACTGCCCCACAGTACGGTTCCCCTGGCGTAAGTTGCGGAACTCACGCTTCTTCAGACTCATGGCTCCAGCTGAGACATGAGTGGTGCGGAAAGCCTGCTGGAACTGATCCCATGTCATGGTGGCGACCGGATAAGTGGCGGTGTAGTTCTCCCACCAAGAGGCTGCAGGTCCATCAAGCTGATGTGCGGCAAAGCGCACCTTCTCTGCATCTGTGCACCCAGCAGTGGCTAACTCCCTTCCGACCTTGCGTTGCCAATCATCGGCCATAATCGGCTCAGTGCTGCTAGAGAACACTGGCGGATTCAGCCTTAGGAAGCGGGTCAAGTTGTCAACAGGGGGTGGTGGCGGTGGATTGTTGTTGTTGTTGTTGTTGTTGTTGTTGTTGTTGTTGTTCTGGTTCTGGATGAGCATCTGCATCAGGGCATTCTGCTGCTGGATCAGCTGGGTGAGCTCCGGCGGAAAGTTGAAACCGGGGTCACGTCTCGGAGGCATCTGGTGTTTTGAGTGGATGAGAAATTAGAATAGAACAAGGGTCTAATGATAAAATAGCACTACCCATATGAATGCACAATAATCACACCAATCATTTATTCATTCATCTCAAACAAGGTTCAATCTCGGATTACAAAAATCTCACGACTAATCGAAAATAACGGCCTAACTGATCGACGAATAAAATAAAATAACATGGCGGTCGACTAAATGTCTTCATCAATTATTCTTGTGTCCTCCGGTGCGGCGTCCTCTGGTGCGTCGTCCTCTGGTGCGGCGTCTCCTCTTGCGGCTTCCTTTGGTGGAGCTCTCTTCATAATCCTGGTCATTGCTCACGAGGGGTCCATCATCTCCACTCGGAAAAAGGTCTTCTCCCAGGTCCATCTTCTCCTCCAGTGTGGCAATATATTTATCCCGGTCCTCGATTCTATCCATAAAATCCTTGACTTCTTCTTCATGTTCAAGGAAGTCCGTGCGTGCCTTCTCCTCCCGTTCCAGTTCAAGGAACAACAGCCTCCTGTGTACCTTCGAGTTTCGGCGCGTCTGGATTTCCCGGTTCCTGATGAGACTCTCCAAGTCTTGGACATATGAAAGAATGGAGTCGTCCTCTACGGTACGGATGATATCTCCATTCCTAGCTCTACGAGAAATCATGGCGAGGTCTGATGGGTCGAGCTCGGCCCTGTACTCTTCTCGGAGATGTCCAAGTGCACCATAAATCGCCATGTCTCTTCCGAGGATCCAAGTGAAATCGGTAAACTCAAAGTCAATGGGCTCTGAATGTCCTCCGAAGGTCCTCCCGGGAATGTGCACCTTAATCCTGTAGCGGGTATCCGTCGGAAGTGCATTGGTAGGCTTCCCGGTGATTGAGGGCAGAGCAATCTTCAGCTTCTTCACGATCTGAACCAGCTTCTTGCCGAGAAGCATCGTCTCATCTGGCTGGCAAAACTCCGGTAGCAGAACTGGGGTGAACTCGGCGGCCATCTAGAATGTTGAAAATCGGAGAGAAGTCAGAAATGAACAGGGGAGAATTACGGAATGATAAGGACATAAAATAAAATAGTCTCTTCCTATGGCTTTCCGATCCTAGGGGTTACGTCCTATGGTCAGCGTGTGCTCTGAATACCATCTCCGTAGCGACCCGACCCGAAATCGGTCAAGTCTTTGTGTAGATGTACCATCCCAAGAGCATGCTGGCACACACAGTACATTGATGCAAAGATTCAAAGTTCAATCACACCTGAATTTATTACACGATTCTCATATCGAGTCTTTATTACATCATAATAAATTCGCCCGAAGGCCAACTCATGAGAAATAAACTAAATAAAGCTGCGGAAGCGTAGACGAATAGCGAGTCCATCCGACTCCATAGGGCAATCGCCAAGCGTGGATCGTAGCCTCACTCCTGATCGGAAAACTTCTCTGCAACATAAGACGTTGCAGCCGTGTAGGTCAGCATTTTGAATATGCCGGCAAGTCATGAAGAGAGAACAACAGTAAAATTTCTAACACTATATGCAATTTGGCTGTGGGGCTCTAAGTTCCATTGTTTTGCGAAAAAGCCGGTTTTTCCCTACAACAAGGACTTGTTTGCAATTACTACAAAATGTTGGTAGTTATTGAGATGGTTCCACCAACCAATGTCTCATTCCCAATTATTAAATAACCCCCTCAATTAATTTATTAAGTTCAGTGTTGAGATATCTGAAATACTCCAATTCCAGAGGCTCATTTGTCCGTAACCGGGGACACGGCTAATCGATTAGGTTGTTACTCTGCAGAGGTTTGTGCACTTTACCCGCAAGAATTGTTCCCTCCTTTAAGTCTTCGCACTGCCTGGTGTTTGAAGACGGGACGAACGAAACAGGGTCTTCCGAAGAGTTCCTCTGGGCCACTGTCGGTGCCCATCCAATCCTACCGTTCTTCTACATCTCGTAGCACCGTCCGGCCAGAGTCACGCCTAGGGTCGACCAAGCCAGAGCCCATAATGTCTTGCGGCTGCACAAGTAAGCTTCCGGTCAATGGGGTATCCATCCGTCTCTTCGTGGCTGGGTGAAGCTTTCCGCAAGATGTCATGGCGCTTCTCCATGCATCCCGGCCATCCGCTAGTTTCTCCAGGGTGCCCGTCAACCGTCCTCCACCCAGTAGTGAATTTTGAAGTCCATCTTGAGCTTGACGTCATGGGGTTGCCATCATCTTGACTCTCGCATCTCCCTTATGAATCACTCAACCAACCCCGTCTACCAAAGCATAGCAATCAACTACATCGTCCCGGGCATCGGTAACAAGGGAGAAGGGTTCATCCTACCTCATGATACTACTCAAGAACATAACTTAACAAAATTCTCCTACTGCATGCATGGTGGGGAGGTATAACTCTAATGCAATAAAATCATAGGTATTGTAAAAACATGATCAAATGACTTGCGACTCGTAATAGCAGGCTTCGCACTCCGGGAATTCTACCGAGTCAAACAATAGCACAAATAGGTATAGCACAATATAACATAACAGCAAGTTGAAGTAAAACACCTAAGCACTCAAACCAAAACCAAAGAAAAACTCGGAGAAAGCAAATCAAGGTTTTCATCATATCAAGCAACAACTAAGAAATAGTTTTACACAACTAAAACTTTTCTTAACAGAACCTAAGCATTGGTTTTGCTAACTAACAGAAGGGAAAACATCATACAAACTAGTAGCAAAAAGAATCACATCAAAAGCTATTATAGAACTCCTATTATGCCTAAAACAATCATAGCAAAGAAAATAAAATAAAAAAAATTATTCTACCGTAAATAAAAGTTCCTACTCTGTATCTACAGAAACTAATCTAAAATAAACTATAACATAATAAAAATAAAATTATTTACTAACTAGAACAGTAGGAAAACAATAGCTTGCTAAATAAACAAGAAAAACTTGATTTCGACATAAAACTAATTTTTTGTTAAATCTAAAATACCCAAACAAGTTCCTACTGCTAGGCATGGTCAAAACTAAGCATTAGCAAAAAGAATCACTAAAAATAATAATCCTAACTCAATTTATGGCAGAAAAACTAATCTGTCTAAATCTAATATAAAACTATTTCTAATAATTTAAACATGGCTAAACATATTTTCTACAGAAACTACAACAAATTTGCAAACTAACAAAAAAAGAATCAACTAAAAATATTTAAAAAACCTAAGAGAAACAGATTTTACAAGATTGGAACTTTCTGTTTTTAAAACAGAACGTAAATAACAGGAAAAAAACTAACGGGCGCTATTGGGCTCGGGGTGGTGCGATCTGAAACTAAACCGCGCCCGGTCGTTAACTAACATACGCGTACAGTGTATAACTAAAAGAAACCAGTGAACCGGTTTAAATCTGAACCTAAAAAAACTGTGCACTAAACCAATAAAAAAACGAGTTACTAAACCGATCTAACGGTTCGATCTAAAAGAAAAAAAATAGAGGAGCGCTCGTGCTTACAGAGAGGAAACGGGCGTGGCAGGGAAGAAGAGGCCAGTGGGCGGCGGGGCTCCGGTCGGCGGCGGCGTCGGCGAGGATGTCCAGGTGATGCGGGTGTTCGGGGGCGTCCAATTTTCTGTGGACGGTGAGCTGAGGGGATGTCGGGGACGGCGGAGACGACGAAGACGAGGCGGTGGAGCTCGGTGCTCCGGTGGAGCGTGCGGGGTTGGGAGTGGCCTCTGTAGATGACGAAGACGAACAAAAACATGTCAAAAAGGTTTGTGAGGTTGGGCTAGACCGATATCAGAGGTTAGAGAGGCTGGGGATGCTCACCGGTGAAGCAAAACGGCGGTGAACTTTGGTGGCTGGGGCGAGATCGGAACGGAGATGGTGGCGGCTGTGGAGGGTTTTAGAGAGGGTTTTTGAAGGGGATCGCGAGAGGACGGGTAGGGCTACTTATAGGACGTGTTACTTGGGCGAGGGGAAGGCTTTAGCTAGGGTTTTGGAGAGGGGTGGACGCGGCCGGCGTCGAACGGAGCGAGATACGGGCACGGGAGTATCGGGACGAAGGAGATGATGCTGTGGGGTCCAGCGATCAGAGGGAAAAAAATTGAGAGAGGGGATTACGTGAGGGAGGGGGAGTTACGTGAGGGGATCGAGCGAAGGGAGCGTGGGGGTCGAGCGCTCGCCTCGCCTGGCGGCCTACTGGCCCGCGGCTCGGGCGTTGGCGGGCTGGCGCCTGCCCCGCTGGCTTGGCCGGTTGGCGCTGGCTGGGCCGGTTGGCGCTGGTTGGGCTGGTTGGCCTGGCTGGCGCGTGGGGCTTTGCCTTTCTTTTGAATTAGAGAGAAGAGAAAACATAGAAATATATATATTATTTTTATATGGGACATATATATATATATATATATATCAAAATTCTCAGGGGAATTAATCCTACAACGTGGACATTTTTCCAGGGGCAAATATCAAACTAAAAAAACGATTTTCTGGAAATCCCAAATAAAATTTGAATTTGAATTCAAACTTTTTGGCAATATTTTTCTTCTGACATTTTTGGAGTGTCATGTTTACTCCTCTCATACTTTTGCTCAAGTATTTGTCAGGCATTGTTTGAAATAAATTCAACTGCCAATTTGAATCCAAATTCCAACAAACTCAAAAGCCTCTGAAATAATTCAAATGTCACTCAATTCAAGCAATATGCATAGATGCTTAGCTATAATTGTAAAACATTCCAAATGGGAAATTTGGGATGTTACATGAGCCTACTCCTCGGTCCAATCTTTCTTTGATATACATATTAGCATCATGACTGTGATTGCGCCAAGTGTATTTATCTCCCTCAAATCCCAGGTCACGCAGCCCACATTCAAATATTGCTAATCTGAAGCTTTCCATCTGGTTTTGTGGTCTGGCTGGGCCTCCTTTCTTTTCATGACTATATAAGATTTCATTGAAATCTCCTGCGCACAGCCAAGGGAGGTCTAATTGTTGATTTAAGATTCTCAACAATCTCCATGTCTTCCACTTTTTGTCCTGGGCTGGTTCTCCATATATTCCTGTAAACCTCCAGCTAAAACCATCATTTTCTATCACTTCAACATCAATGTGATATCTTGAGTAATTATGCAACTCAAGGTTTATTTCCCTTTTCCACAATAATGCCAAACCACCACTCTTCCCATCACATTCCTTAACTATCATATTTCCCATGCCAAGCATCCATTTGAATTTTTCCATTCCTCTCTCATCCATCCTTGTTTCTGACAAGAATAGAACATCGGGGTATGCCTGCTTCTGGAGGTCCAGAAGACCTCTTACTGTCGGGCCGTTCCCCAATCCCCGGCAGTTCCAAACTGTAATTCTCATTTTGGCTCGCGGGGCTGTCCATGCAGCCCAGCGTTCCCAATGTCAGAGTTATTGTTTTCCTCTTTATCCTCCTCTCCATCAACTTCCATCTTTGCTTTCTTTGCTTGCTCTACCTCCTCATCAACTGCGATCGAGTCAACGTTCCTTTTCATTGGTTCTGTTATTATAGACTGTGACTGTTCATTGTCCTTTCTCCTCTCGAGACGTTTAAATGTGCGTTGTTTTGTACCTTTTTCTGATTTCTGAAATTTATTTTCCTCTTTCTTCTGAGTTCCTTCCTTCTTATGTGCCGGCACATGCTCCACAGGCTCTTTTGAAACCTTATTTATATATGTGCCCTTGTTATTCTTACCTTCAGGATTGCTCAACTCTACTTTCGATTCCAGTTTACTTTCAGGGGATGCTTCCAACACTTTACCATCAAAATTCAAAACCTTCCTCATCATAGTTTCTGGGTCAATGGCCTGTTGTAACTTCAGGGGACTCATTACTTCTATTCCTTCTCTATTTCTATTTCTTGGTGCTTCCTCTTCCTCCCTTCCTGATGTAACCCTTCTCCAGGATGGTCCGTCGCTTCCTTGCTTGCTCCCATTACTTCCTGCACTATTACTTGTCCGAACATTACCTTTATCACTCGAGCTTCTGCCCTTTTCTTCATTTGAGCTTCCCTTATACATAATTGCCCGCAGCCATGGACCAAACTATCTGGACCCTGTTCTTCTAGACCTTGTTGGGCATGACTTTTCAGTGTGTCCAATAATTCCACAACTATAGCAGAAGTCAGGTAAATATTCATATGTAAGAGAGACAATCTTTTCCTCCTTTTCTTTATTTTTTTATTCTTCTCTTCCTCTTCATCATCTCTCCCCAGTACCATTTCATTTGTATGCTCCTGTTCTTCCTCTTCATCAATATAAATTGTTATAAACCTCATAATTGGGACTGTGATGTCCATTCTCACTTTAATTCGCATGAAAACTCCTAATGAATCACCATGAACATCCAAATCCACATCAATTACTTCTCCAACTTGTTCTCCTACTGCCTCCCCTGTTTCTTTGTTTATCATCCCCATTGGAATGCCATAAGCTCTAATCCAGATGGGTGTTGTCTTGAATTCATACTCATCTATGGTTTTGCTTGGCACAAAATCTTCCATAACCAGCAGATCGTTATTAAAACTCCAACGTCCAGTGCCTTGTCTTTCTCAGTCTTTTGGTGGAATGTAAAGAGAAATCGATTCCTGCCAAGATCTTTACCTTCCATGCCAAAAAAGGGGCTCCAGACTCCCCCTAGAGTTCTCCCCACAAGTTCCCCTCTAACAGGCCTCTCTGAAAGTAGTTTACCTACTGCTTGTAATTTACTTACTTGCGAGGAGCATGCTTGCTTCTTTCCAATCCTGATTCCCCTCTTTTCAGCTTCAGAAAGTTGCAGATTCTTCAGTTTATCCTCAACTCCTTCCAGATGTGTAGCTTTGAAGTCCTCCATCGTACAGTAGCTGGTAGCTGTCGGATCTGCTGATCCAGCACAGCCGCTTCTCCACCTCCCAACACCAACCCCGCACACCCAAAGATTTTGTTGATGGATCCACTCGTGAAGCAGAGGGATTTCTGTGTTGGTCCTCTCTAGAACGTCTCCTCACTCGATTTTGGCTTCTTTTCCTCAATTTGGCCGGATTGATTTTCCTCAGATTTAGATGGGCATCGAGAAGGTTGTGGGAAAAGGTGGGGGTGTTCGGATCTGAGAAAGAGGTTAGGGAAACGAGAAATCTGGCAGCTAGATTGTGGATTTTGTGATTGCAGATGGGGATCAAGCGGCAACAACTGCCGACGAGGTGCGCACAGAGTCGCAACGAAGGCGCTAGAAACAGCACGAAACCGTCACTTGCGGACGGACTGAAAGTGGGGTTTTATGAAGTGCGGACTTAGGACGAAGCGAAAGAAAAGAGATGTAGGCGGGTAGGCTGGGCTTTCTCTCACATCGCGCTAGACTGCTGGGTGGGATCCTATGGGCTGGTTCGATGCCGTGCTAAGCTAGCTATCTAGGCTTATGTGGGCCGCTAAAAAAATAAGAGATCGATCGTTTCGTTCCCTGCGATCCGTTCAATGGAAAAACAAAGACAAGATCGATCAGGACAACGTTCCGTTCTATGTAAAAGAAACTTAGATCGGGGCTACCTTTTTTAATAGGAAGAGAGAGGACGGATCAACGAAGGCTACCTTTTTTAATAGGAAGAGAGAGGACAGAGAAAAAAAAATGACAATCTCAACCGTCAATCTTTATTGTTAACATAAAATCAACGGATACAAAGGGGTGATGGATGGAGAACTATGAAAGCCTCCGTCCTTTATTATTAGGTAAAGATACTTATGATTTATTTCATGTATTTTTGAAAATTGTACACGTAATTTCCAAATATTCACATACCTTTTAGAAAAAATATTTTGTGTAACTCAAAAAATTGACACTCAAAAAATATGGTTGTATTTTTATGTATGGAAACAGTTGTAAAACAAATGAAATGCAAAAGAAAGCAAAAATATCTGGACATAAAAAAAATAGCTGTGAAACAAACAAATGAAAGCTAGGAGGAGAGTAGCGTCGACTGAGCCAGCCCATTAGGACAGCTCTTTGTGCATTTCCCTGCCAAACAGTCATGCGGAGCTGCACATAGCGAAATCACTCATTAAGTAATACTCTTTGCAAAGATCACTCATGTTTCCTTAAATTGCGACAAGTGGCGCATATGCAAGGCGTCACTTGTTGCAACCTGTGAGTTTTCTCTTTTTTGATAGATTTGTTTATTTAAAATGTTTTATCTCTTAAACCGTGCGCCTAAATTTTGAACCATTTTCATTATTGGATTCATCACGTTGAGATCTTTAAAATTAGATCACATGTTGATATGTTTCGATGAATTTTTCTTTCAAAACTAGAGGACATTATTTTTGCCTTTCGGAAGAGGCACGCATGTGCCTCTCACCGAAGCAAATCCATGCCTTCACGAGAAATAAATCCGTGCCTCCCGCGGAAGGGGAAACGTGTTTTTCTTTTTCTTTTTCGGGAGACACGGTTGTGCATGTTGCAGAAGCAAATCCGTGCCTTCCGTGAAAGGAAAAAAAACGTGTTTTTCCTGTAAGCAAATACGTGCCTCCACGAGAAGTAAATCCATACATCTAGCGGAAGGGAAAAGAAAAAAGAAAACGTGAATTTTTCCCTTTTGCGAGAAGCACGGCTATGCCTCTCGCCGAAGCAAATCCGTGCCTCCACGAGAAGTAAATCCGTGCCTCTCGCGGAAGGAAAAAAACATATATTTTTTCTTTTCCATGAGGCACGGCTGTGCTTCTTGCGGGTGCAAATCCGTGACTTCACGACAAGAAAATTCATGCATCTCATGAAAGAAAAAAAACATGTTTTTTCCCTTTTGCGAGAGGCACGGTTGTGCCTCTCGTGTAAGCAAATCCGTGTCTTCACGAGGCGTAAATCCATGTCTCTCGCGGCAAAAAAAATCATTGTTTTCACCAAAAAAAATCAAATTTTTGGTCCAAAACATAAGCAAAACCGGAGGGAAACTGAAAAGCAAAAAAAAATTCATCTAAAATCAGAAAACACACAGAAAAATAAAAAAAATCTGAAGGAAGCACCCAGAGCGTGTCAGGTGGAGCGCTCCTAGCCCATCCAAAGTGACCCATGCTGGGGCTCCTGAAGGAATAATCGCTCATTAGTTGCTCTGTGCACATAGGACCTATCCAACAAAAGGGTCAGATCGATCCTCATATGTATTGCGCTAATTTTATTTCTTGGAGGCCGGTCCTGGTTGTATGTTATGATATGATGATCAAGTGGGGTTCTCATATATGGCGCTTGGTGCGAAATATTGTCGAGTGGACACAGAGAGTGATCGTGTATGGGATCGTCCAGTCGGTTTTATACTGATTTTATGGTTTTTCTTCTGGTTTTATGATTTTTTTTCATATTTTCCATAGAACACATGAATTTTTAGTTTTTTTAAGTCAATTTTCGAAATTTATGAATATTATTTAAATGCCTTTACAATACAGAATGTTTTACTTATTTTCTGAATATTTTTATTTAAAATTGATATTTTTCAGATTTCAAAAAGGTTCTTTAAAATAGTGAACACTTCTTCAAAAATAATATATTAAAAAATAGTCAAAATGAAAAGGTGGACAACAAATGTAACAATAATACAAAACACAACACACAATCCCATAAAAAAAACCGTCAAAAAAAATACAAAACACACAAAAACTAAAAAGAACCTGATAGAAACTGAGAAAAAAAAAAGAGAAAAGCAAATGGAAAATAAACCCACTACTAGGCTTGGCCAAGGGAGCACAGACAATATGCTTCGATCGACTCCCTCCCATTGAAACTTTGACATTGTGAGTATCATATAAGAAATACCGACCTAATGGGTGATGCCATGTATCGCCCTTTACAGGTGATACAACTTGTACCACCTGCTACCAACGCATTTCGGCTAGTCTTCGGGTGTGTCCCATCATGCATAGATTTTTTATTCAGAGTGTGTGCGCTTTATTATTATTATATTATTTATTCATTTTTTTCATGTATACAGAATATTATATAAATGTTTTCAAAATATTATAGGTTAAAAATTAGTCCATGAGACAAATAACTACCACCTTATTTTTAAACAAATTCCTCATGCATTTTAAAACATGTAAAAAAATATTTTAAAAATGTTCATCATGTATTTCAAAGAAAAATATGAACCGGTATATAGAAAATGTTCAATGTGTGTATTTGAAAGATGGTTGTCATGTATTTAGAAATTATTCAATGTATATTTGGAAAATGTTCAACATATACTAGCAAAATGTCATGTACAAAATATATATTTTACCAAAAATGTGCATCATATACATATTTTTACATTCCTTTTCAAAAAGAAACAAAAAGGAAAAATAGTAGAAAAGAACAAATGAAAAAGAACAAATGGAAAGAACAAATGAAAAGAAAAGAAAAGAAAATGCAAAAGCAAAAGGTAAAAAATGAACAATCAAACCAATAACAGTTCATCCCAGTAAACTGAATAGAAAACCATTTGGTAAATCGGTTCACAAAGAGAGAATAAGGCCGAAAGAACATAACTCGTCGTGAATCGCTGCTCTTTTGGGCCGATCCTCATAATACAATCCCAATGAGCGAGTGTCTCCTATCAGGCGATACATAGAGGGAGCGACTATGTCTCGTTTGACGGGAGACAGAGTTAGTTGTCGCATGAAGGAAGCTCGCGAATGGGATGTTCCAACTTTTTCCTTTTTTGAGAAACACAAGGGATAATCCAACTTGCTGGCGCAACTAGGCGCCTGCCTAAATGGGCTGGCACATTGCTCTTGGAGGCCACTGACTCATGTCTTTATATGTTTTTTCACATTTTTTTGCTTTCTTTACTTTTGTTTATACTTCCAAAAATGTATATATTACAAAAAGCAATTTACCCAATTTTTGCAAAAATGGTAGCCATGCATCAAAACATGTTAATTGTGTCTAAAAAAATGTTTCTGATGTATACAGAAAATGTATAATATGTATGCAAAAAGTAGACATAAAAATATAAGTTTTCAAAAATGTTACTCATGTATTTGAAAAATGTTAAACGTGTATATAAAAAATATTTCTGATGTATACAAAATATCTACAATGTGTATGAAAAAGTAGACATTCAAAAGTACATGTTTAAAAAAAATTAATTATGTATCTGAAAATTTTAAACATGTACTTCCTCCGTCCTATAATGTAAGACATTTTGTGACACTACATTATGGGACAGAGGGAGTATAAATAAAATGTTAAACCTGTACAAAAAAATGTATAGGCTGAATAAGAAAAATGTATGATGTGTACGAAGAAAAGTAGACATCAAAACATATATTGAAAAATATGTATATCCTACCACTTGGGGTAGTTACCCTCATGTTTGATATACTATCATGTAGTAGTATATATACTACTTTATCATCGTAAGTATATTTGTATACTATATATAAGCTATTTCAAAGTGTGTTACATGAAAAAATTGTAAGTTGGCCCATGATTTCTATTATATTTGTGAAATACCTACATATTTATACGTAGAAATGAGCATACTTAAAAAACAATACATACTACCAAAAAATTAGTATATATACTAGCTACATATTCTTATATACTACACACCTTCGTACATACTCTCCGATTTAATAGATACTACATACAGCATATAAAACGCAAGTGGTGGTAACTACCACCGGTGGTAGGAAATGTACAATGTCTATGAAAACAATAGACATGGAAAAAAATATTGGGAAAAATGTTAATCTTGTATTTGAGAAATGTTAACCTGTATTAAAAAATAATCTTGACGTATATGAAAAGTTCACAATATTTTAAAAGAATGTAGATACATGTTTAAATATGAAAGGAAATAAAAAACTGAAGATAAAAAGGGAAAAATAAAAACAAAGTGAAAAACAGTTGAAAGAAAAAAAACGAGGAAGAAACAAAAGAAAATTAAAAAGAAAGAAAATAAAACATAAAAAACAGGGAAAAGACCGACATAAACATTAACACGAACCCAACAGTGAAAACCAAACAAAGTAATCCACACAGAAAAACTGGGTTGAACGCGTGAAAACCCGGAAAAGGGAATAAAATGTCATGACCTAGTACACTAATGAGCCATCATGGTCGCGTTGCGCCTTAGGCGGCCAGAGCGTACATCTTGCTATAAGTGAGATATAGATCCCACGATACATAACCTTCCGTCAAAGTACGTGATAGATAGCCATTGTGGGGAACCCTAGTTTCACGCAGGGAAATATCCAGTACTCCCATCCTTGGGATGCTCCCCATGCTCCAACTTCAAATAAATCAATTTTAAATATTTCAAAAAATTCTGGAAAAGAATATGCATGTTTACAGGGAATGTGACTACAACTCCTAAATTTCAGGTCCAAACTCTAAATGCACATTGAGAAACAAAAAAGTGAAATTTAGCATGAATAGTGTCATAAAAAGACAAAAGCAACATTTGACAATATTCATATCTGAAGTTGTCTTTTTTGTTTCCCAATGTACATTTCAAGTTTGGACCTGAAATTTTTAGGGGGTGTAGTCACATTTCTTTTGAACATTCACGATTTTTTCAGGATTTTTGAAACATTTAAAATTGGTGTTTTAGACTTGGAGCATAGGGAGCACCCCAAGGATTGAAGCACCTGATATTTCCCCAGTTTCACGCACGTAGCATGAAATACAACTCTTCTCCTACAAAACGTGAACCTTCCCGCTAGCTTTGTTTAACGGTTTTGAACTTTCCATCCGGTTTTGGCCGAGATCACTAATTAAGGGGTATCCATTACAAAGGTCACTATCACTTTCCTAGGGGTTGACCAGTGGCGCATTGCATGTGCGTCACTTCTCGCAACCTGAGAGTTTTCCTTTCTATCGTTTCATTTCTCGTGTGTTCAAATCCAAGCCAGAAGGGGCAAGAAAATTAAAACCAAGCAGAAGTAACTTTTTTTAACCTTTTTCTTCATTTCTGAGAGGCACACTCGTGGAAGCAAAAATGTGCCTCCACGAGATGTAAATCTGTGCCTGCCATGGAAGCAAAAAAACGCACGCTTTTTTTTCCTTTTCGGAGTGCCTCTCGCGGAAGCAACTCCATGCTTCCCATGGAAGAAGAAAAAATGTGTTTTCTCATGCATAAACAATTTGACTTTTTTTCTCCAAAACATTGGGAAAACCACGCGAAAAAAAAACACAAAACGCGTACAGAAAAATTAAAAAAATCCTGAGGGAGGGCCCAACATGAGACACATGGCGGCAGTTGCGGGCATGCTATGTGCCGCGCACTCATCCACCAAAGCGGCCTATGCAGGGCTCGTGCAAGGGCTAGTCCTTGATCAGTTGCTCTCGGTTTCAGAGGTTCGATCATTGTTTTATTCCTTTCCCTTTTTTATGTTTTCCTGTTAGTTTTCGGTTTTTTGTTGACCTTTTTCATAATCATTGACTCTTTTCAAATATGTGAACATTGTATATTTATCAAATTTTAATCAAATTCATTAACTTTTGTACAATTCAAGAACTTTTTCAAATTTACATACCCTCTTAAAACTCATGATCATTTATTAATATCTTGAACATTTTTTAAAATTTTTGTTTTTCTAAATTAAAAAAATCAAATTCAGGAGAAGTTTCTATATTCACGAACCTTTTTCAAATACATGATATTTTTAATTTGTGGCATTTTTCAAATCTGTGGAAAAAAGATTTAGATTTTTGTCCTTCTAGCTACTGGTTTTTAACTTTTTATCCAATAAGGTGGAAGCGAAAGGAAAAAACAACTAATTAAGGGGTACCTCTTGGAGGCCTCCCGTAAATGTATTTTTTAGCATGGGAGCCCGTCAAGTGATGCGGCCAACCGCCGCGACATGTCACGCTCTAGGCGCATCCTCAGGATTTTTTTTCCTCTTAACATTTTTGGGTTTGTTCCCTAGATTTTTGTAATGGAAAATTAGTTTTGTAGGCTTTTTCTGGGGAAGCAAAGTTTTTTCACGAGAAACACAACACGTGCATTTGCGAGAATCATAGTTGTTCTTCTAAAAAGGAAAAACAATGCCATGATATATAGACTTGCTTCTGCGAGGAGAAAAAATGACGAGTGACCTTTCCAACGGTACAGCTTAACTAGTGATTTTGAAAAATAAAATCATGCAAAATGTGCTAGCGAGTGATTGCAACTAGCGGGGCAATGGCTATTTAGGCCTGGCCAATTCACATCTTAATACTCACCTATAAAAATGTGCGACACTGGAGGACCCGCAATTGAGGCATCACATTTTTTTAGGTGAAATAAGCGGAGACCCTATTCAACGCTTCAGGCGCTAGGGAAGCTCCCTGTTGCCCACACCCGACACCAATGAGCTGGCCCATGTACTCAACCGCATTTGAGAAGAAAACAAAAAAAATCGCAAAACACGTAAAAAGTTGTGAATTCAAAATAGTCCACCGATTTTTTAGAAAAATCATGAATTTGGAAAAAAGCTCATTGATTTGAAAACAACTCATTGATTTAAAAAAAGTTCATAAATTTCAAAAAAGTTCATCGACATTGAAAAAGAGTTCATGGAATAATAAAAAGGTTCATCAATTGTTTTAAAAAATTCATTGAATTTGAAAAAATTCATCGATTTGGAAAAAAGTGCAACAATTTTGAAAAAAGTTCATTGATTAAGAAAAGGTTCATTAATTTTAAAAGAAGTTTATTGAATTTGAAAAACTTCACCAAATTTAGAAAACATCAATATTTTAAAAAAGTGCATCAAAATAAAAAAAATCATCGATTTTGAAGAGAAAAACTGCTAATTTGAAAAAAGTTTGGTGATTTTGACAAAAAGTTCACGAATTTGAAAAAAGTCTGCGCATTGAAGAAAATAAAAAGGAAAAAAGAACAATGAAAAAAGAACAAGGAAAAAGGGGAAAAAGAAACGTGAACTCTTGATTCACAACGAACTGAGTAAATAATAAAGCGCAAATAAGAAATTAAACATCACATGTGTGAAGATGGCGTAGTGGTTACTGCCGTTTTGTGTAACTCGAGGTGAAGAATTCCAGGTAGCTGTCATCGTAGTCGTCAAGGGGGTCCGTCATCTTCTCATCTATGAAGCGGGAGACAGCGGCGCGCGCACGCTGTGCTAAGGGCGCGTCACATCTTGCTGCTGCCCCAAAGCCCACATGCGTTCCTCCTTGATAGGTCTTGAGTTCCATGCCCATCACTCGCACCTTTCTTGAAGCTTAGTAGGAAAAAAATGTGAATGGGCCAGCCTAGCTCGTAGTGGGGTGTGCATCGGATGGTGAAAATGCCTTTAACCGGCGAAGCGCCAAATAGAGAATAGCAAAATAAGGCGGGTGCCTCTATATCTCGCGTTCAGCGAGTCTCGGTGTGAAATCCAGACGACCTCTGGGTAGAGGGTCCTGAGTTGTGGGTGTCAGATCGTGGGTAACAGGAGCAGGGAGACGATGCTTACCCAGGTTCGGGCCCTCTTGATGGAAGTAAAACCCTGCGTCCTTCTCTTGTTTATATTGATAGAGATGTATCAAGTACAGAGTTGATCTACGTCAAGATCGTAAGATGTGTTCTAACTCTAGGCTAGGTGAATGAGATTGCGTTAATATCCCCTCTACGGGCTAAACCCTCTGGCTTATATACACGCTAGGTAGGGCATCTAGGGTTACAAGGTCGCTATCTTGGCGTGGAGGCGGCGGGAAAAGTCTTCGAGTTTACGGCAAGTCTTCGGTAGATGAAAACGATAGGCAAATGACAAATAATCTAAATGCAAGGAGGTGAAAGTTTAGGCGATGGTACTCGATAGATGTTGGTGATATCTCCCCGGCAACGACGTCAGAAATTCTTCCTGCTACTTGTGAGCTGCGTTGGGATTTCCCCGAAGAGGAGAGGATGATCCAGTACAGTAGAAATAACTATTTCCCTTAGTTAGGTAACAAGGTTATCAATCCAGTAGGAGAATCAAGCAACACCTCATTAGTAGTACCCACACACAAAATAACAAATACTTGCACCCAACGCAAACAAGGGGCTGTCAATCCCTTGGCGGTTAATTGCAAGGCTCAAATCTCGTAGTGATAGATAGATAAATAAAATAAAGTAAATAAAACTGGAGAAAAGTATTTTTGGATTTTAATATATGATAAAAATATAGACCCCGGGGTCATAGTTTTCACTAGAGGCTTCTCTCTTAAAAATAACATATAGTGGGTAAACAAATTACTGTTGGGCAATTGATAGAAAAACGAATAATCATGACGATATCCAAGGCAATGATCATGTATATAGGCATCACGTCCGAGACAAATAGACCGACTCCTGCCTGCATCTATTACTATTACTCCACACGTCTACCGCTATCTAGCATGCATCTAGAGTATTAAGTTCATAAAGAATGGAGTAACGCCTCAAGCAAGATGACATGATGTAGACAAAGTAAACTCAATAAATATGAATAAACCCCATCGTTTTATTCTTAATGGCAACAATACAAATGTGTGTCTTGTCCCTTTCCGTCACTGGGATATAGATCACTGCAAGATTGAACCCATCATAATGCACCTCTCCCATTGCAAGAAAAATTAATCTAGTTGGCCAAACTAAATCAATATATCAGAGAGAAATACAAAGTTATAATAATCATGCATAAAAGAGTTTAGAGAAGACTCAAATAATATTCATGGATAATCTGATCACAAACTCATAATTCATCGGATCCCAACAAACACACCACAAAAAGTGATTACATAGATCTCCAAGAACATCAAGGAGAACATTGTATTGAAGATCAAAGAGAGAGAGAAGAAGCCAACTAGCTACTAGCTATGGACCCGTAGGCATGTGGTAAACTACTCACACATCATCGGAAGGGAAGTAAGGTTGATGTAGAGCCCCTCCGTGATCAATTCCCCCTCTCGCAGAGTGCCGAAAAAGGCGTCCAGATGGGATCTCGCGAGAACATAAGCTTGTGGCAGCGAAAAAATTGTTTTGGGTGGCCCTCTGTTGGTTTTCCGATTTTAGAGAATTTATAGAGACAGAGTTAGGTCAAACGGAGCAATGAGGGCCCCACAACACACCAAGGGCCGCTTACCCCCTGGGCGCGCCCTGGTGGCTTGTGGGCCACCCCTTCGTCTTCTAACTCTCCCCCAAAGCTTCTAGGGTATCTTATGTCTAGAAAAAAAATCTTCAAAATGTTTCGTGGCATTTGGACTTCGTTTGATACTGATATCTTGGAAAACCAAAAACCAGCAAAAAAACAACAACTGGCACTTGGCACTAAGTTAATAGGTTAGTCCCAAAAAATGATATATAATGACATATGATTGCATATAAGACATCCAAGCATTGATACTGTAATAGCATGGAACAATAAAAAATTATAGATACGTTGGAGACGTATCAAGCATCCTCAAGCTTAATTCCTGCTCGTCCTCGAGTAGGTAAATGATAAAAACAGAATTTTTGATGTGGTATGCTACCTAACATGTTCATCATGTAATCTCTATTTTGTGGCATGAATATTAAGATCCGGATGATTAAAAGCATTAGTCTATAATTTGACATAAAAACTATAATAATAAGGCATACCAACAAACAATCATGTCTTTGAAAATAACAATGCTAAAGAACGTTATCCCGACAAAATCATATAGCCTTATCATGCTCCATTTTTTTACACAGAGTATTTATCATCCACAACCCCGATGACAAGCCGAGCAATTGGTTCATAATTTTTAACGCGCTTCAGCTTTTTCAACTCTCCCGCAATACATGAGCGCAAGCCATGGATATAGCACTATGGGTGGAATAGAGTATGGTGATAGAGAAAATATGGAGAAGACAAAAAAGGAGAATGTCTCACATCGACGAGGCTAATCAACGGGATATGAAGATACCCATTATGGCTCGTGTCCGCGTCAGTTTTTCCCCGAAGAGGAAGGGATGATGCAACACAGCTACGGTAGGTATTTCCCTCAATGGTGAAACCAAGGTTATCGAACCAGTAGGAGAACCAAGCAACACTATGTAAACGGTACCTGCACACACTACAAAAAAAGACACATCCGTGACATTTTGGGCCGAACAAAAAAAAATTCTGTCATGCTTATGACACTTCTATGACGATAATTGTGACAAAACCCGGTATCATCATAGATGTGGTGGGCTCCTACTTCTATGACAAAAAATCATGACAGAAAATGGGCTTTTCGTCCTGGGCGGGCCGGAGATGCAGCTGTATGACATTCTTTGGGCCGTCTATGATGGAAAAAACCATGGTAGAAGCGAGGGCGAGGAAAATATCAGGGGAGTTCCCGGTTACGTGGGTGGTCGGGGGCCGAGCGATGCACGTTTCTCTCGTACACGTACGCGCGTGTGCGAGGTGTTGCGCTCTAACTGAACCCGAGCGAGGCGTTGGGCTCTAACTGAACCCGAGCGATTGCACTGCAGGCTACGCGTTACTGAACCCGAGCGATCGATTGATCCCATGCTGTTAACTGAACCAGAGTGATTCCTTTGCTACTGCTGCTAACTGAAGCCGATCGATGCC